>NC_056725.1:57543670-57689671 GCF_019279795.1 Protopterus annectens
AGGTTCCAGATACAGCAGTGCCTTTACAACTTTATCTGAACATTATACAATAGTCATTTAGTGTTTTACAAAAATGTCATATTGACATGATATGGACACACAAAATGACTAGAAAATATGTAGATAACCTCACACATTAGATTTAAACATGTTTGCTGTCATGAATTATTACAACTTACAAATCCATCCAATGGCTGTAACATTATAGCAGCATAGGTTACAGAATGTTAAAACATATAGCACAAATGAACAAAAAAATGTCATTTTTGATTGAACTTCTTAGACTTTGCTTGTACATTGTAGAATCAACTTAGGATAGTATAAAAATGTCGTTTCATGTGCATGTAAGAAATAAATTGAGTTCTGTGTTGCTTTGTAATTATCTAGAACTATAAATACACATTCACTGCTCATTGCTTATTGGATTCCACATACAGGAAGTTTCATCATATTATTTCAAGCTGTTTGATTACAAATGTGCAGTACATTCTGTGTGTTCTTTATTCGCTATTTCCATCACAAATCACAATGGAAGCCCCTAAGGACCACCAAATGTCTGAAAATGATGGATTACTTAGCAAGGCTTTTATGTCACAGGGCATGACCTCACAGCAGCAGTCTGACCCTCTTCTCTACAGGAGAAACACAAACACACACACTCAAAATGTGTTCTTTCTCTTTTATTTTTGTGTCACTGACTTAGAGGTACTTAGTAAGTGAACTGAGGCTCATGCAAATGAGGTTTACTTGCAACTGGAAATGAAATATTTATTTTTGCAGATCTCAAAAGTCACACTACTGAGAATATGAAGATTAATACAGTGTTTATACACTAATTTAAATATTTGTATCTGAACTTGGGTTGAAACGATTCCACTTCTCTGACTTACATAGTTCTATTTATGACGCAGATACACCGAAAAGCACAGCTGTCATACTAATCCACCAAAGAAATGGTACACATTTATTAATGCACGACAATGCAGGTCATGCTAACTTAATCTAAATGAGATCAAGGTTTTTAGTAGTTTTGCCATTTCCTCTGATTAAAAGATTCTCTTTCAAAATATGGTAATACTAGCAAAGTTTCTATTGTCATAAATATATTATTTACCACTACTTTCAACTGCTATCATGAAGTATGTACATTTCAATGATATCACATGTTATGTGAAGTGATATATTAATGGTTAGATGTTCCTACACATAAATAATAAATAAAGGACTGTGATTTTAATGCTAAAACCTTAAGTTAAAATTAAGCATCTACCAGAACAGCATCAAGGATTTACAGCTATTCAGGTATTCCATAGTTATTTCTCTAAAGTCTGGCAGTGACATTCCAATAAAATGTAACATCTTTCAGTTATTTGAGTGTTCATACGCTTGGCCTGATATAATGTATGTGTGTGTGTGTGTGTGTGTGTGTGTGTGTGTGTGTGTGTGTGTGTGTGTGTACATATATAGCTGAAAGTCTATTATAATGAGTAGAATGTGAAATAATAAAAGTTATACCAAGACTAGCCAGAGACGTAATAAAACAGCTACTCTGTAACTATAATGCAAGGAAATCAAATAAGCTAGTCGTATAATATTGTCAGATTAAGATCCTCACTTGCATGAGTGATTTTATGTACACAATACAGACCAACTGGTCATGCAAACTAAAGAAAATGTTTGAAAAATGGTCATGTTCTGCTGTCTGACTTCCACTGTAAATTCATCCTCATGATTTAACAATTGCATATCAATTTCAGACATTTTTTATTTCATTTACAGAAAATAAAGTAACTTCAGCAAGAAATAATGATGATTTTAATGAAGATGATAGTAACCGTTATAAAATCCAAGTAGTATCTTTAAAGAATATATAACATTTTTGTATGGATACAACATATGTTAATCTTCATTAAAAAGCCATAATGAAGTCCGTCTTAAAATCTTAAAGAAATCAGCATGACTTGGCATTATGTTCATCTATTTTGCATACAATAAACTACGAGAGTAAAAGTGACAAATTTCTACAGTTACAGTTGTTCTTGTACATATAGATGTCATAGACACACACACACACACACACACACACACACACACACACACACACACACACACACACACAAAGTGTAATGATTACCAGGATAAATGAATTTCAGAAATGAATGCAATTGTAATTTTACAGCAATGCCCATAAAGTTTTATTCTGTAGCATGCAGAGTTCACATATGTAAAGGAGTAGTTATAACTGTGTCTATACGGGGACTGATATCAGGTTAGGTATCTAAACTGAAAACTGTTTCAGCACAGTACAATAAATCGACATGGGACTGTAAATGCTATAACCTATAATCACCTCTCATTAAACTAGTATATCTAACATGATACCAAAATGATAATAATCCAAGGCTCTGCATAGGGTGGGAAGTTGACATAATGGTTATGGTGTTTACCTTACAGACACAAAGTGCAGGGTTTAATTGTCACATGGGGTAATTGGCTAGGCTTAAAATGGCCCACAGGGGCAGTAAGCCTAGTACAAACCTATGAACTATTCAGCAAAAGTTATGCACATGTAACAACCACTAATAAAACTACACAGACATTGTAAACAATCTTTACACAATTCAAATATTAACCCTACTTATCCCACCTAACCCTAGTATTCCTTTGCCCTCACACCAAAGTATAAGAAGGTTTACAATCAAAATCTTGAAAATCAGATGACCGGCCTGCTCCTTTTCGAACATGGTAGGAGCGACAGTCGATATGTCAATAGTCAAGTGGACAGCGGTTCAGATCATCATCAGCAGGGTAGAGAAATGCCGATATTACGTTCGACAGCTGACTGTTGCTTGTATGCATCCATCATCTGATCTCATTAATATGCATGAGGCGATAAAATGCATCGAGGATATCCACGTTCGCTGTTTTGAATTCCGCGATTTTGATAGTAAACCGTATAAAAAACCCTGTCTTATCAGTATGCTATACCCCTGTCTTATCAGTATGGTATTACTTAACAATACCAATCAATCTTGCTAACTTCACTTAACCACTAGTTAACATCATGCATCTCTAACTGGAAAAAAAGTCCCCATTCTTTTCAAACCTTTTCCTAGCTTACCCTAGAACTGAGCAATTATAAATATGGATTTACAAAACGGTACTTTTCTTTTTTGCACTGTAGTAGCCTTGTCAGCTGTATACATTTTACCTATGTACCTCATTATTCAAGTGTGACTTGGACAGTTGGATGGGGAACAAGAAATTCATCCCTTTACCTATGTACCTCATACATAATTACCATGGTGGTGCAGTGGTAGCATTGTTGCCTCACAGCAAGAAGTTCTCCCATTTGATTCTTGGCTGGAGTGCCTTCTGTGTAGAGTCTGCATGTTCTCCCCCCGTTCAAAGACAGGCGTGAATGGGCATGCCTTAGTTGAAGGTTGGGCATCGGGCTGGCACTGTAAAAATCTACTGGCAATCATTAGCAGAGCGGCGTTCCGCTGTGGCGACCCCTAACCGGGAAAAGCCGAAAGAAGAACAACCTCATACATGATGATGTGATAAGTAACATGATGCTATATTCTGTAAAATGTCTCATTTTCATACACATTTTTACTTGCATTTTACTACATCTAGCATATTGGAGCTTTTCTCCCTAGGACTCCATTGAAAAGGAGCCTTTGGCTCAGTCAGACTATTGTGGTTAACAAGTGGAAATGAACAAACATCTGTGAATAACAATAATGCTGCAGAAGTCCCTGGCAGGAAAATGCTTTGCAGAAAGTACAGTACTATAAGAATTTACCTACATTTTACTGTTGCAGTATTCCTTACTAAAGGGATAGCCTCCCAAGGATATCTATAAGTCTGGACAGCATACCAAAGCCTTAGGCCCTTCCAGGTGCCTAACATCTAGGATGTAAGGTACATAAGTGACGCACAAGTGTCTAGTCGTTAGAACTGAATTGCCCCAGGAGAACCAGATCAACCCATGAGGAGCAGAAAAAAAAAGTACACATACATTCAGAAAGGGGAGAAAGAAGGACCCCTTGGCCAGAAGTCAAGAAAAATAACAGAGAGGAGGAGAAGGAGGGAGGGACAGAAGACTGCAACAGCGAAAAGTAGGACATGTGCTGTTATAGTAAGTTCTTCCACAACTGTACTATGTCCTCCTTATCACTGTTACAGTACTTCTCACTAAAATTATTCAAGTGTGACTTGGACAGTTGGATGGGGAACAGGAAATTCATCCCTGGTTTGTTTGGTTTGGCACCTACACTCTGTTTCAGAGAAAGGGTTGGCTCTGGAACACATACCTACTTCTCCATAGCAGGTCCTATTTATATCACAGACAAGGTTTAAGTCTTTAAAACAGGTAATTCTAGTGTTGTTTGTTTTGCGAATAAGCAGGAGGTCTATAAGAGTGAGGTCTGACAATGCCTGTATGCCAGGCATATATCTTCCCTCAACAGCCTGTAAGAGACAGAACACAGGTATAGGACCCAGTCTGCATAGGACATGTTACTTACGCCCGATCTTCCTTTAGTGAGAAATCTCTGTGGACAGTCCAACTAATGGATATACCAAAGGGAGCATTGTACTCAATGATAAGTCTGATAAATGCCGAATACAGTGGAACAATGACTTCCTTGGACTTAGATGCCATACCTTTGTTTATGAGTTGCACAACACAGAATGATTTCCTCACTACTGTGAGCACATGATGGTCAAAGGCTAGATTACTGTCTATGTGTATCCCCCAAGTCCCTGACTACTGTGTCAACTCTTAGGGGTGTGTTGTCAATATGATGGTTACCAGGGGTGGTTGACATCCTGAAGGATACTATTATGAATTTCTTGGCATTTAGTTTTAGTCCATGGCTCTAACACCAGTTGTTTGTCTGTGCCAGCCCTATCTGGAGAACATCTGGGTTGCTGGATGATTCAATGACAGCTCCTAATTTACAATCATCTGCAAATATAGTCAGACAGAGGCCATTGACATTGGCTTTGGCTTCAGAGAAGTAAATGCCAAAAAGGATTGGTCCCAGGACCAATCCCTGAGGGACTCCACTTGTGACTGTCTTCTTTGTAGAGGTGGACTCCTCAATTATAACTTCCTTGGTCCTATCTGTGAGCCAGCTGGCTATCTATTTGGTGACATAAGGGTTTGTACCTAACCTTCTAGGTTTGTCAAAATTTCTGAGTGGGGCATTGTATTAAATGCTTTGGCCAGATCAATATAGGCAGTGTGATCCATTCTGCCCTCATCCATTACTTTGCTGACCTTCTCAAAGAAGTCCAGGTCGAGTAGGCATGATAATCCCTTTATGAAACCAAATTGGGTTGGATCTAGTGTCTGGAGATTCCTATGTCATTACTGATCATTTCCATGACAATTCTTTCCATGGCTTTGTATGTGAGACTAGTGAAACATATTGGTCTGTAGTTTCCAGGCTTCGTAGATGGCCCACCTTTGTGCAAAGGCATGACTGTTGCTGTTATTCTTTCATGCGGCATGAAGCCTGTTTGGAGGCTGTATTTAAATAGCAATTGCAGTGGCCTGAATAGATCATGTTTCATGCTATGTAGAAGTCATCCTAGGATATTGTCCGAGCCCACTGATGCAGTTTTCTTGGCCTTAGAGAGAGAATTAAGGACCTGTCTCCTTGTGATAGCAGGAGTTCAGAGATTCGCTTGGAAGAAGTTAGAGCCACTGCAAATCAGTTCTGCAAGTACACAATTGCAGAGTAGATGAAGTTGCAGATTTTTTAAAGGCTGAGTCAATTTTTCCAGAACAAAATTCAGGTCCTAAGAAGGTGAAATGGGATTTCTTATTGGCTTAATATGAAGGACACCTTTCAACAATTGTTTAACTTCAAATTTAGAAGAAAGCAGCAGATACAAAGGCAGACAAACAGAAATGACTGACAAATGCTCTTTAACAGATGGGTATGCAAGCCAGGAATTGAGTAACTCACACAAATAAGAAAGAACATTAGGAATAACCACTAAAAGTGTCCTGTTAATGCTTGTGATACCAAATAACATAGGATTTTCTAGTAGTGGATTTCCAGCCTCCTGCAAAACCCAAAGCACATCCTCAGAAAACAATTCTTAAAAGGAAATCAAAACCCTTTTACCCAAAGAGTCAGATGCAGGGTGAATGAGAAAGCCCTTGTCCTGTGTGAGGAGATCCATACTGTGAGGTAAATTATGACTGTCCTTGGCTAAATGAAACAGAAGGAAGAACCAAAGTTGTCTGGGCTAAAATGGTGTCACCAACAGTATTTTGGGCCTGTCCCACATGATCTTAAGACTTTGGGTAAAAGAGGAAGAGGAGGTTAATAAGCATACAGCAGCATACCCAAAAAATATATGGCATCCACTTTCCAAGCCAGAGAACATGTCACTCTGGAACAGAACCTGGGAAGTTGCCTCTTCAGAGCAGAGGTGCAAAGATATAGATTAATTGTTTTAGGTACATAGTATTTGTATAAATGTAGCACTGTTATTTTAAGTAGTAATAATAGTCAATTATGTATATTTAATGAGTTAATTGATGTATTGGGTGGGTATTTAAATGGCCATCCTCAGGGAGTTTCATTGTTCTGATGAAGTCCTGATGAAGTGGATGAAACCCAGGTCAACAGTGTCTTTGGTTATTTTGCATTGAATAAACCAGGAATTCGTCTGATCTTCTTGTTGCTTTTATCATTTGTTCAGAGGAACAGTTGAGACCACTATCCACCTGTGTCCCTAAGTCTCTCATCACACTTTCGATGTTTAGTGTACTGCCACCTATGTGGTAATTCATGGGTACATGTTTTTTTCCAAAGGGGATAACTATACATTTCTTGGCATTAAGCTTGAGCCCATGGCTCTGGCACCAGGCATCTGATTCTGTAAGGCCCTTTTACAGAATATCCACATAATTTGGGGATTCAGTAATGGCTCCCAGTTTGCAGTCATCTGCAAACTTTCTTAGCCAGAGTCCCTTAGTGTTGGCCTGTACTTCAGAGACGTAGATGCCAAACAAGAGTAGTCCCAGGACTGAACCCTGAGGTACTCCACTTGTCTGGAGCTGGATTTGGAGTTGGCTACTTTTACAGTCTGGGTTCTGTCAGTAAGCCAGTTGGTAACCCATTGAGTGACATAGGGATTTATACAAAGCTTAGTAAGTTTTTCTATGATTCCAGAGTGAGGGATGATGTCGAAGGCCTTAGCGAGGTCCAGATAGGCTGTGTGGACCGCCTTACCCTTGTCCACAGCTCTGGAGACTGATTTGAAGAAGTCAATCAGGTTCAGAAGACAAGATCGGCCCTTCACAAACCCAAACTGGGTGGGGTCCAGTGTTTGAAAGTTGACAATGTCTTTGTTTATAAATTCCATGATAATGCTTTCCATGCCCTTGCAGATCAGGCTCGTCAGACTGATGGGACGGTAGTTCCCAGGATCCAAGGTGGATCCCCCCTTGTGGAGTGGGATAACTGTAGCTGTGCGCCACTCAGTGGGCACGAAGCCTAAGGTGAGGCTATGATTAAACATGACACTTAGGTGAGGTGCCAGTTCATTTTGTAGTTCATGTAGTACACAGCCTGGGATGTCATCTGGTCCCATGGATGCTGTATTCTTAGCTTTGGAGAGTGTAGTTTCTACCTGTGTGGCCATGATTACCAGAATTTGGCAATCTTTTGGTATTGAGATGGGCCCTTTAGGGGGTGAAGTGGGCACTAAATCGATCTGCCAGGATATTGGCAATATACTTGGGATCAGTATATTTAATGCCATTCTGTTGAAGCTCAGAGCAGATCTGAGCATTGCCATTTAGAGTCTTGACATAACTATAGAATGCCTTGTGGTTAGTCTTTGGAATCTTTGGCAATTTTATTTTCGTAGCTAGCTTTTGAGGATTTTATGAGGGATCTCAGCTTCTTACTGAGGCTGGTGAGGGAGTTTTTTGCAGACTGGGATTTTCCTCTTTTCTGCAACAGTTTCTTCCTTCTGTTGTATAGTTTGTTTATAACAGGGGATCACCAGATTGTCTTCCTTTTTTTGGAGGAAAGCATCTTGGTTCTATTTGAGATGGCATGATTGGATGTGCTCGTACAGTGCCTTAGTGTAGGATTCTGCAGTCGAACTTTCAGATCCCGTCTGCATGGGTGTCATGAAGTTTGTCACTTCTGACTTCAGTAGCATGAAGTTGGCTTTGGAGAAGTTTTTTAAGGAGGTTTCCTTACTGGGGGTGGGGGTGGGATGTGGATGGCAGGGGTGATTTGCTTGTGGTCAGACCTGACCAATGAGGGGGTGACCACTGGTGTGGAACATCTATCTCCCATGTTGGTAATGACCAGGTCTAGGATATTGGAGCCCCTGTTGAGACAATGGATTAGTTGATCCAGGGCATTGGAATTTATGAATTCCAAGAACCATTGGGAAAAGGAGTTGGTACCCGAGTAGTTTTCCCAGTTAATGGCAGGGTAGTTGAAATCACCCAGTATTAGGGTGTTTGGTTGTACTTAATATTTTCCAGTATGTTTAGAAAGGTGTAGTGAGAATCGTGGGGCATGGTGGGGGATCTGTAGCAAGCTACAATTTGGATTGCAGTCTTACCTAATGTTAGTTTTACCTGGAGAATTTCAGATGCATTGTGTTGGGCAACTAGCCTGGAGGTGTGAATATCCTTGGTGAATATGGACACTCCTCCACCTTTAGTGTTTCGGTCTTGGTTTTGTGACCGAAAAGTGTGGTAAGAGTTGTAGCCTGGTATTGCAGGGGTGCTCTATGGAGCCTTGAACCAGGTCTCAGTTACTGCACAGATATCGATGTTCTCCATTTTTAGGAGTGCCTCGAGAGAGTGCATTTTGAGGTTTAGACTTCTAGCATTGAGTAGCATTACCTTCAGATTTTGCATGCTTGTATCTGTTACGGGGGTGGTTTTGTCTTTTGAACCTTGCCTAAAATAGGCACTATAGAGGTGGCAAGAGCTTTAGCCAGTGACCTGAATCCCAGGAGTGTCAGGTGCAGACCATCTCTGGCAAAGCATCATGGTTTGTCGATCATGTCTTTCCAGGCAGACAAATACTGGATCCCCTTTGAATGACACCAGAAGCTTAGCCAATTGTTGAAGTCAGTCATTTTGTCCTTATACTGTGGTATCATTCTGGGTGAAGGCAGGATGCTAGGGGAAGGAAAAATCAGTTTGATGTCCTACATAACCTTCCCTTTATCCTGTAAGGTTTTAAAAAGCTCTGAAGCAGCAGAACCAACAGATTCTGAGAATGACTCTGATCTGCCCCTAGGCAGATAAGGTATTTGTTATGTTTATCTTAATTGGGAATCTGCCTCCCGGAGTCACTTTTCTGGATGACATGTAAAATGCTAACCTAACAAAAACAAAGAAGGAAAAGTATCCATTTGGGTACTCATCTACTGTAGGCATGGTAGCTGAGACAAAGTAGCTAAGCTCAAATTCCAAGTATCAGTGCTCAGACTGCTGGCAAATTAGTTCTAAAGATTAGACTCTCACACATCACTTATGCACCTTCCATCCTGGACGTTAGACGTTAACCAGTATCAGAACTCTGGGAACTAACCTTAGTACTTTTCCTAGAGTTATCCAAAGCTTTCTCCATGGTATCCCACTAGAAATTGCTTAAAAAAAAGATTGCCTAGGAATACATGAAACCTCACTAGATTGGTTTTCCAGCTACCTCTCGAGTAGACAATAGGTGGTAAAACTTTTTTCCTTCCCAAAATAATGGGTTTCCCTCAAAGATCTATTTTAAGTTTCCTGTTGTCCAATATATTCACTAATGATCAACACCTTCTAACCACCTTCTAACCAAGCCACTATCATACTGTATGCAAATGATTCAACAATCATCTGTTCTGCTACAAGCATATATAAATTAAAACAAATCACCCAAGAATCTTTCTCAACCATAGAAGCCTGGCTGTCTGATACACAACTTCTCCTTAACCCTAAACAAAAAACAAAAGTGATCCTACTTACCCCAAAGCATTCAAATGACTACAAAATAATTTCAAAATCCCTTCCTCAATCAATACCTTAATAGAACTAGCAAGGTAAACTAAGCTTCTACGAGTTACTATCAGTGAAAGCTTAATCTTTGATCATCATAGGTTCATAAGTGATTACTAGGCTAATGGCATAAGACCCTTAACAAGACTAGTCAATTATACCCAGGATATGACAATATTATATTATAATTCCCCAGATATGGGATGGGGTAGTATCAGGGGTAGTATCAGGGTAGTGGGGTTTTAGGTATTGGAGCCCTGACTCATTTTACAGACTGCTTCTGTCCATAAGGGACATGGGTAGCACCCCAAGAGTGATCAGGTGTTTCAGCTAAATAGCAATTCTGAATGTCCATGACTTTTTTCTTTTAATTTTAACCTGATATCCTTAAGGGGTAATTTACATATATCCCATGTTGCCTCTGATTCAAGAGGTTTAAGGTATCACACAGTAGAAATTCTAGCTTTGCTAGATTTTTCTTTTTGTGTTTTTAACCATTTGGTTTTCCTGTGTGACCTTTTTAAACATGGTTTAATTTTGTAAGGGGGATATCAGTGTGATTTACAACTGAATTCTCAAATAGAATGTTTGGCTGTGTGGTTTGTTGCCTTATGGGCTTGGAAGTGTTGCTACTGTGATTTTCAGAGTTATGCGTCTTGTGAGGTACTATCTTTTTTGAATGTGTGCAGGGCCACTGAGAGATGCTTTTAGGAGGTCTTGGAATTTTGGGTAGATTACAAGTGAGTACCTCCGCATATGTGGATCTGTGTATTTGTTCCTTAGTGTTGGTACTGAGTGCTTTGGGTGTAATGCTGTTATCCAGGTTTGCATTTTTCATGTGTGTATGTGACAGCTTTTCCTCCAATGACATTATGTATCTACATCTCTCACACACTGTGTTTGCCTGTTGTAAAATTAAATAGTTGTCAGTGAAAATGAGGCAGTTACTATACTGCCTCAGTATGCCCATATCCATATCCACCAGGTCAGAAACAGAGGTAACAGGGAAGCGCCTATCCATTATACCAGATCTTTAGTAGATGGGAAGGAGTAGGTGAGAGTTACTTAAAGGTCTAAATGAGAGTGTTCAGTAGTATACTATTAGATAATCTGCACTGGTACTGCCCTATGCAGGAAGTGGCAGCTCTTTGAGCAAATATGAACAGAGGGAGACAGTGGACAGTGTTTTCTATACAGGAAACAACCTGTAAAAAATACCCACCAAAAGCTAGGTGCTCTCTTTAGTCAAACAATACCACACAGATAATGTCAGAAAAAGTACTCCTCAGTCTCCTCTCATCTCTACACTACTTTATGTTCATGCTGATCCCATCTTGATTAACCTACAATCCTCTCAACTCTCTCTCTTTTGGAAGAGTCTTATAATAAGGTGGCAAAATTTGCTGCAAATCACCATTACAGCACACATCACTGTTTGACCCTAAAACAACTTCAATGGTTAGAGCTAAAGCATCACATTACCCTTTCCCAACTGGTCACGTCCCATAAACTCATGTATTATTCAGATAAATGCCCTCGTTTGAAATATATTCCTCTAATTTATAACCCAAGTCGACAGCTGAGTTTCACTGACAAAATGTTAAATGTTACAAAAGTTAACAACTGAGCTGGTGACTTATACTCCTGTTTCCTAGCTAAAATTTGAGCTCCCTTCTTCTCATTCAGTAAACACTAACTCTTTTAAAAAACAAGAGGATGCCTAAAAGTTACTCGACTCTGTATATGCAATAAAAATCCAAAGCAGCCAAGGAAGAAGTAAAAGTCCACAGGGTTAAAATATACCATACAGGATAAAAAGAAAACCCACTGGAGCCACCACAACTGGTTAAAACTTGATTTAACACACAGATAAGTGCTTTCGAGCATTAGCTCTTCATCAGATCTAAAAAATAGTTAAAATCAACCATATTTAAACAAACAGCAACCAATCAGAATTAATAGCAGAACCTACGCCCCTTCAATAAGGGTTTTAAAGGCATACAAGCCTTTAACCCAGGTGCATGGTTAGCTTGCAATTCATGCTATCCATCTTAACTCAGCCAATTCAGTACTATGTACAATGTCATCCCTCTCACTCTCACTTGTTGAATGTACAACACCATAAACTGAAATATATGCTCTTTATTTCAATGTGTTGATATAGAGCATTACTTCTCAAACATAATCTGATGTCACTCATATGTTGCAATATATGTTGTTTAACATTATATTAGTCTTCCCAACATAGAATGCTTGGCATGATATGCACTCAGCTAAATGCACCACATTTTTAGTTCTGCAGTCTGCATGTAGTCTAGATATATACTCCCTACCTGACACAGGGTGTACAAAGATGTTGTTTTCTTTACTATATTGACATGCCTTGCATTTCTTACATTTAAAAGTTCCCAGCTTCTTCCTATGTGCTGTGGACTTGTGAAGTATGTTCTTACGTAAAATCTGCTTCAGATTTTGGCTGTTAGTATAAGCAAACCTGGGGACCTACTAGTGCTTTCAGCTTGTCATTAGTATGTAAAATCTTCCAGTTCTTTTTTATCACCTGGGATATGGCATCTGTATCACTATTATAGTGTAAATTTATTCTCACAAATGGGTTATTTCTTAGTTTCTGTTCATTAACAATAGTCCCATTGTCAGAATTGCCCATATTACATTCAGACCATGGCTTGCCTCTATTCCTTCTCCAACCTTTTTCCCTAGCTATTGTTCTCTTAACTCTTTGTGTTGGATAGCCATGACTAGCAAACATATACTGCATGTTATCTAACTCACTTTCATATATACTATCTTTGGTGCATAGTCTAGAGATTCTTAGCCGCTGCCAACTCATTACATTATCAAAACTGTGCCTTGGGTGCATATTATCATACAGTAACATATTATTTCTACAACAACTTTTCCTATACACTCTGGTTTGTAGTTTGCCAGTCAAATCTTTGTAAATCTTCACATCTAAAAAAAATCTGTTGATTCAGCAGATATAAAGAGAAAGTGTCTACAAAATGCTTTGTCTAAACAGATACAAGAGGAGTCGGATGAATCTCCTGAATTCCACTCTACAGTTTTTATATAAAAAAAAAGGTGATGATGTGGGGTGGAATTCATAAAATTCTTACACTAAGCTACTTCAAAGTCCTTGGTATAATTAAAGGGGCAATGAAGCAAATGTTATTCATGAGTGATATGTTAGGGAACAGTAATATTGACAAAATATATTTATCCATTGAGTCATGTAGTGTTTGTTAACTGTGCTTGCATTATGGTTATATGTTCACATGCACTGATAGGAATTCCAACAATTCTTGAACTTTTGTACTGCAAAGTAATTAAAGGGGCAAAGCAAAAAGCAGTGCTCATGTGTGATATGCACGTGAATTGTGCCATCAGCAAGACAGATTTTTATCCAGTGCATTAAATTAGTGTATATTGGCTTTGCTTACATTATTATTAAATGTATACACACACACTCTGCATTAGTGCATTATTCACATATCTGTACAGTCTATGTTACAATTACACATGCATATTACACATGAACTGTTTGATACATTGCCCCTTTAAATATTCTGAAAAAGCAACACCGGCCCTTTAATTACTCTCAACACGGAGAGTAACTCAATATTAAACTTTTTGGATTCCCATCCATCAATCACAGAAAGCTATGAACATCTTAGTTATCAAGAGAGACTGGCAGCCCTTTCTCTGTGCTCAGTCTCTTACAGATTCCTCCATGAAGATCTATGTCTCGTCTTTCGTGCCATGAAAGTTTATTGACTTCAATACTCGTCTTAGCTTCTGGTGTCTTTCCATTGGGATTCAATATTTGTCAGTATGGAAGGACATTGTTAACAGACCATGTTGTTTTGCAAAGGATAATCTGCACCTGTCTCCAACAGGCTTCTGAATACCGATAAAAATTTTAGCCAACCCCTTACAGCCTTCCATAGGCAATCCTAAATTGATAAACCTACCAACGTAGCAAATAAAATCCAAAGAAACCTCGAGGGGTTACTGCTCAATGCTAGGAGCCTAAACAAGAAACTCCACACCCTACACGCTCTCCTTACTCTGGAGAATATAGACATCAATTCCATTACTGAGACATGGTTTAAATCATATATAAATATATATATATATATATATATATATATATATATATAATATATATATATATAAATATATATATATATATATATATATATATATATATATATATATATATAATAAATATATATATATATATATATATATGAAAGTACTCCGGCAGTGCAAGGCTTCTGTACCTTCTACATACTTAGACCATCAGCTGGACAGACAGGGACACCCTTGGCCAGATGCACACATACCAGATGTCCAATTATACTGAACCTAGTATTCACCAATATGGGAGAATGCTGTACACTCCCTCCCCCCAGTGTCATGCCCTTACTGATGAGGTTAGACCACATAGCTGTCTCATTTTAAATAAAAATCATCTTGGTAACCTCAGCAAACTCTAACAGTAACAAATGATTCCAAAGAAAGGTCCACCCTATTAAGCAATAATTTATCAAAATTCAATGCACCCCCAACACCAAATTCACAACAACCTATGTGGGAGCCTGTATAACCATGTAAACGGTTGCATAGAGGTAGCTTTTCCTACAAGAAGCAAGCCCAAAATAAACTCAAAACAAACCACACTGATGGAATTTTAAGGTTAGTAGGATATATAACAAAAGGAAAACAGGCTAAAATCAGGAACAGCAACTCACATAATGATAGGAGCTCTCTAATTAAACTAAACAGGAAGATAAGAGGACTAATTAAGTCCAACAAGGCCAATTATGAGCCCAAGATAGACTCACAGGTTAAAGACAATAATGAGGCCTTCTACATCTATGTCCAAAACCTCAAAGGCATCAGTGTGCTGAACTGGTGGACAGTGGTGCCACCTTCACTGAGCAGAGTGGCTTAGCAAATTTGCTGGCTGGCAAATTCAGCTCAAATCCCCCGCCCGCACTTCCCCCTACCTCCCCCCATGAAGTACCTACTAGTATAACCATCAAGCTATTAACAGGAAGCAGGTCCCGCTGGTGCTCCCCAAGGCCAAAACACAGCCCCAGTGGACTCTGACAATATCCCAGGATGTATCCTAAATAGCTTTTTAACATGACCTATCAGGAACACCTGAGTCACTTTTCAACTATAGCCTCAAAACAGGTTTTGTACCACAAGAATGGAGTACTGCAATGGTTGCCCCACTGCACAAAGGTGGACCATCATCCAACCCTGGAATTTACATTCCTATTAGTCTGACTAGTCTAATATGCAATGTCAAGGAAGGCATTATCATGGAAATGATCAACAAAGACTTAGGTGACCTTCAGACACTGAACCCAACCCCGTTTGGCTTTCTCAGGTGAAGATCATGCCTACTAAACCTGGAGGACTTCTTTGAGGTCATCACCAAGACAATGGATGAGGGGAAATGGTGCATACCACCTACCTGGACCTGGCTAAGGTGTTCGATGTAATACCTCACTTGGGTATAGTTGACAAACTTACTGAACTGGGCATAAAAATCTACATAGACTGGATTGCAACTGGTTCACAGACAGGACCAAGGAAGTCAGGATTGGTGATATCACATCCACTAAGAGACCAGTCACTCATGGGGTACCTCAGAGCTATGTGCTTGGACCTCCCCTGTTTAGTATCTACTTCAGAGAGGTAAAGGCTAATGTCAAGGGCCTTTTGCTGACCAAGTTTGCAGATGACTGCAAATTGGGACTTATCACAGATTCCCCTATGACACAAACATACTACATGAGGGTATTAACACAGACAAATGACTGGTGCCAAAGTCATGGTCAAAAACTCACTGCCAAGAAATGTATTATAGTGCCTTTTGAGAAAACTGCCACCCAGGCTAATTACTCCTTTGATAAGACACCCCTAACAGTTGACCAAATAGTCAGGGATCTGGGAACATATATAGACAGTAATCTGGGTTTAGACCAACATGTGGCCAAGGGGGTGTATATCACATAAGCGAATGCTGATATATCGAACTTCAAAGTCTGAAAGCTAAAAACAGTGAAGGAACAGATCAGCTAATTTTTTCCCAGGGAAAAAAATTCGCTGATGGCATACAGTCAAAATTAAGACCCTGACCAAGGTATTAAGAAAATCATTCTGTGACACTCAAAGTAAGGGCATGGCATCCAGGTCCAAGTAGTGCCAGTTTATTTGGCCCTTATCAGACTGAACATTGAGTGCAATGCTCCCTTCAGCATTTACCTAACCAGACAAATGCAACAGATGGAATGCCCACAAAGGTTCCTTATTAAGAGAATCCAGGGTATAAACACATTGTCTTATATGAGCTGCCTTAAAGCCCTATCTCTATACACCCTCTCCTATAGGTTACTGAGAGGTGATCTATGCCTGGCTTACAAGGCATCATCACATCCTGTCCTAATGGACCTTTTGTATATCTGCAAAATGAACAGTATCAGAACCACTAGATCCAAGAATTTAATTAAAACTTGTTGGCAAGACAGATATGTATCTCAGAGGAACCCATGTTCTGGAATAGTCTCTCTATCCATGTGAAGCACAGTCCATCCCTAACCCTATTTAAGCATAACCTTGACCAATGAATGGGAAATCAGAAATTCACCCCAGATCTGGCCCCATGTCTGTGATAGACAGAGGCAGACAGCAATGCCCAAACTAACCTATCCCCCACATAACCTCTAGAAAATGCCTAAGTAACATACCCCCTCCTAATAAATGCACATAATACACAGGGACCCAATTGCATTGGACTGCATGACTAGGCTTATAAAGGCCTTGGTGGGCATTAGTTCATAGCATCATGATTATATACTAGGCTATGAACCTATGAAATATCCAGCCCTGTTTGATCTCCTATTCCTTCACAGAACCAATAGTTCATCAAATACTCAGTTAAAGGAACTAAACCTTCATCAGCAAATAAATAATACAAGTTGGGATGATAGACTCATATCCCAAAGTATCCCTCATCTCTGGAACAAATGTCCACTACATGTCAAGCAAAGTAGCACCTTTGCCACCTTTAAGGCACACCTAGATAACTGAATGGGCAGCCTCAAATTTTCTCCTGGTCTTACCCTGACCTCCTTCAGGCTAAAGGGAAGTTCTGAGTAGGGATTTTTTGCTAGCCTTGAAATGGTCTGCACAACAATTCCCTTTTACTTGCCTGTGAACTTGTACATGAATACATCTGTATGTAGCCAATCTCTTTCAAAGCCTGAACAGCCAGATAAGTATAAATAGTTTTAAAACTTAGAACATGAACTGACTAAAAGCAGTAACATGCATCGTGGACTTTATTTATTAAAATTTTTTTTATGGTTTCCTTGCGTTGGTTTTGATTTTTGCCAGTTTTTACAGACTCCAGATAAGTCATTAAGTCCACCAAAATATGAAACAGTTTACAAGCTGAGGAGTTTAAAAAGTTAGATTATACAATGAAAAGAGTATGTACAGTCTAAAAAAACATATATAATGGTATGTGATGTGGCTGTTGACAAAGAAAGACAGGAAGCAATCATGTGTGTTGTGTTATATGGCCCCATCACACCATCATTGACACATTTGGAAATATTAATGATGAGATGACCATTCTGAGCACCCGTGGAGAGAGACAATGTGCAGTATATAGCCCCATCTAGAGGGGGGACACAAAAGGAATACTGAGAATGTGGGAAACAGAGGGAAATCTTGACACAGTAATATATTTATTTATTTTTTTTTTTGTGGAGCAGGTCAGTCCCACTAGGCCCATATCATCTTTTCAGGAACTTCCTCTACTTTTTTCAACATGCATGTCTCCCATTTCTGAGCGCAAAATTGGATGGCAGGAAAGGTACAATGGTAGACAATGTGCATAGCAGAGTGCAATAGCAGAGTGAGTTCAAGCAGGAGGAAAAAGGTCAGGAATTGCTTCCTACTGGAAATCATGTTTTAGAAGGTTTGGAGTTAAAGAAAAGAGATGATAACTGGCATTAAGTGGATTGGAAGGAGCAGAAGTTGTGTTTACAGAGACTATAATGGGAGAAATGGCGGCAGTCAGAAGAACTCCATTTCATCAATCATACTTATCAAACTACAGAAGGGAGACATGAATATGCAGCTACTGGTATCTGTCTTACAGCAAACTATCCCAAATGATGGATTAGTACTCCAGAGGGCAGAAGTGACAGATATATGTTTTGGAGATGCCAAACTGTTAGAGAGTAATGAGATTTCCAAAAGAAGATAATAAGGACTTTTTGGAGGACAGTAACATCCACACATATGCAGCTGTAGAAGCAGCCACTGATCCTACTGTACAACAGACTTCATTTAGATGAACTAGAAAACCTACAGTAAGTAAAGCCCATACAAATGACTTTTGGAAAATATTTTTGAGTGGGACAATGTAGTTACTCCATCAAGAGTTAAAAGTGAAGAAGTGAGATCCTGTACTCATCTGGGTTGCAGATGTTTCTCTGGTTTAACTTTTGAGACTTTGGAGTTATAAAAAAATGTTTGAGATTCTGTGAAAAGAAAAACTATTTATCTATGGAACATTTATTTATATGTTAGAATGTACAATTATACATGGTTTTGCAATTTGGAACATATGGTGTTATTACTGAGAAGAATGTGATTATTTCTTTTTTCTGTTTGTCAACAAGTTAAAAACAAATGAACGTTAGGCAACCAGCCATCCGGATAAATAACACCCAAAATCAAAAATTTTGAGACAAAAGCTATGAAAACCACCAAGAGTACTCAATGTCAAATCAATGTCAATAAATGCTATGTTCTTGTAAATGTGCCAACATTTATTTACAATGAGTACTCCTGATGGTTTTCTTACAACTTTTGTCGACTTTGTCAACAAGTTAAAAGTGTCAAAAACAAAGGATAATAGAAGTTATAAAATGGGGAGCAAATGTTGTCTTAAAAAAATCAAAATTGAAAAATGTTGCATTTACTATGTGTTGTTAACATCACTGGGGTAATGAGGTTTGCTTTTATATAGGGCAACAAAATGCATGTTACTTCTGTGGTAATTCAAACCACTTAATTAATGAATGCAAAAAAAGAAAATGTCAGGAATGTGGGAAAGGGAATGGTAAAACTATAAAAAATGTATAATATGTTGGTCTAATGAACATTTTTAATTTGACTGAAAGGATTGTGTTTGTATTCTGAACAGGAAGGGCAGCAGTTGCAAGGAAATCAGAATGAAGAGGTGTTTGATGAGGATGCAGATGAGAGGTAAGGAAGGGGAATTACAAGGACATAATGAACTAAAACAATGAAGCTTGAAATTTTGAAAAAAGGGCTTCCAAATGAGGTGCAAACAGATCATAAAGAGGTTGAAATGTGTAGTTAAAATACATCTGAGACTATAAAGGGTACACAGCAATCAAGTTATGAAACTGATGAAGAAGGGAGTCAATGTAGAAAAAATTCCATATGGGGAAAAGTCAAGAGAAAGAAAAAGGTAAACCATTCAGACCACCCCCTGAAAATGAAAAACATGAAAGGAAGAGCTGTTTCCACTTACATAAAAACAATCACACCTCTGACTGGCCAAGCAGGATGAGTCACTTGAGTTATTCCATGTCTATCTGACCATAGACAAAATCCGCCACCATATCATCTCTAGCTACAGGTCCCCAATTATGAACCATGAAAACCACTCCACATACCTGAAGTTACTAAAATCACTTACCATTCAGCCCAACACACTACTCATGGGCAGTTTTAACTACCCCTCCATAAACTGGGAAACATACATGACAACTAACATGCAGGCTCAGAGATCTCAGAGATTCCTAGATTTTGATAATGCAAATGCTCTGGGACAGTTGATCTGCACTCCCACTATCAAATACCCTTGACATTGTACTCTCAAGCAAGGGGAATCATTGCACCCCTCCCCCAACATAATGTCCTCATTGGTAAGATTGGATCATAAATTGGTCTCCTTTGAAATAAATCTAATGGTAGAACCCTCATCAAACCTTAAAAAAAAATTCCCAAAGCAAATTACCTTCTGTTAAGTGATAGCATAGATAATTTTAATGCTCCCCATAATACTGAAAACATGGAGGCCTGTGCAGAAGTATACATGAATGTCTAGTACTACAACTTAACCTGCATAGAAACAGCAGTACCTGACTGAAATAAACCCAGAAAAACAAGTCATTCTGGTGGATCCCCAACATAAATAGATTATATAACAAAAAGAAGAAATTCCGGTCTATAAGCAAGTGGGAGGGTGCACAACAGAGGGAAAAAAATCGCTCATTAGTCTCAACAGGCAAATCAGGGAATAAGTCAAGCCTTCAAAGGCTAAATATGAAACTAAAGTAACCTTCCAAGCAAAGGATAGCTACAAAGAATTTTTTAGTTATATCTAAAATTTTAAGGGAAACACTCAATGTGCTGAGTTGGTTGTAGATGGCACTACCTATACTCAGCCAGAAGAAATCGCAAACGTGATGGCCAATAAATTCAGCTCAAATTTCACCCCCTCATCATCTCCAGTTATTCTTCATGAAATACCCCATTCATTTATTTGCCTGTTATCATAAAAGAACAGGTTGCCACTGCTCTCTCTAAAGCTAGAAACATGGCATCAGTGGGCCCTGATGGAATCTTAGGGTGCATATTAAATAGCTTGAAACATGACCTAGCAGACCGATTCAGATTTTTATTTAATCACAGTCTCCAGACAGACTTTGACCCAGTAGAGTGGGAAACAGCAAAAGTCATCCCCCTGCACAAGTGGGAACCATCCACGGACCCAGGAAACTACCAACTCACAAGTCTGACTAGCCTCATATACAAGACTATAGAAAGGATAATCATGGACCTGATTAACAATGGCACAGGAACTCTCCAGACTTTTGGCCCAATCCAGTTTGACTTCTTCAAGGGCAAGTCCTGCCTGATTAGTCTGGTGGACTTCTTTGAGAAGGTCACCAAGGCTATGGATAAATGTAAGACAGTGCACACCGCCTACCTTGACCTGGCCAAAACATTTCACACAATACACCACTTGGGTGTTATACTTGCAAAATTGGGCATAAACTTCTACGTCACCAGATGGACAGTCAAATGGCTCATGGCTTGAACACATGTTATTAAAAGTGGGGGAATCCACATCTAGCAAGAGGCCAGTCACCAGTGGAGTACCAGAGGGTCAGTGCTGGCCCCTCTCCTCTTTAAGACATACTTCTCAGATGTCAATGCAAATGCAGATGGCCTTTGGCTGACCAAGTTTGCTGATGAGTGCAAGTTGGGGGCAATCACTGACTCCCGAAATGATGTTGATATCCTACAGAAAGGACTGACACAGATGAATGACGGTGTCAGAACCATGGCCTCAAACTAAATGCAAAGAAGTGCATAATAATACCCTTTGGGAAATTAAATACCCCTGCAAATTACAACACTGATAGCACCCCCCCCCAAGAGTGGACCCAGTGGTGAGAGATCCAAGTACTCAGACAGACAGTAATCTGAACTTTGACCACCATGTGCCCATAGTGGTGAGGAAATCCTCCTGTGTGGCTCAGCTTATAAGTAAGGACATGGCATCCAGATCTAAGGATGTCATAGTACAGCTGTACACAGCCCTCATCAGACCAATAACTGGGTACAATGCACCCTATGGCATGTACCTTGCCAGACACTTGCAACAGTTTGAGTGTCCTCAGAGGCTTCTCCCCAAAAAATACAGGGTATAACCAACGTGTCATATGCAGATCGATTAAAAGCCCTATCACTGTATTCAGTTTCCAGTCTATTTTATTTATTTTTTATTTATTTATTTCACATTTGTTGACTGGGAAAGTCCGACTAGGTTCCACAGATCCTGTTTTCGGCGGAGGCCCGGGGAGAAATGCTCCAGAAGCATGTCTTTAGAATGTGGGAGGAAACCGGAGTACCCGGAGGAAACCCACGCGAACGCAGGGAGAACATGCAAACTCCGCACAGAAGGCACCCCAGCCGAGAATCAAACCAGAGAACCTCTTGCTGTGAGGCGACAGCATTAACCGCTGCACCACTGCGCCCTATAAAAACTGTCAAAACCCTGCTTGCTGATCCTTGTTATCTTTCACCTAGGGATAGATAATTGGTCAAAATCTTGGTAAAACTGGATAGGCTTGAAAGGGC
Source organism: Protopterus annectens (assembly GCF_019279795.1). NCBI lineage: Eukaryota > Metazoa > Chordata > Ceratodontiformes > Protopteridae > Protopterus > Protopterus annectens. The sequence continues at coordinate 57,565,953 of NC_056725.1, forward strand.
TCTTGAGATGTTAGCCTAGTAATCTCCTTTAAATCTATTATGCATTCCTGAGCAAATAGAGACAGCTGGTAAAATAGCATGTATATAATTATTTGCCTGGGTTTTGAGCCCACCATGCCTTTAACCCCCTAGTAACTGTGGAGAATTCTCTGTGTTCATCAGTGATAGTCCCTGCAGTGAACTCATATAACTCCATCTCACCTCACTGAAATCAAAATTCCAATTCATAGCTTGCTATTGATCCCCAACCCAAGGCCCCATGTGATCATGGAAACTTCGTAGCACTCCTTGAAAATATCCCTGTAGGGAATGGAACATTAATCTTTGTTGATGCTGGGCATCCCACCATAGATTGCAGTACCTAGACTACCAGTGTAGGGTATTGCCCAACACTTATTGGATTGTATAAACAAGAACTCACTGGATTAATATGTCCTCAGTCCCACCAAAGATGGGAACAGTTACCTATTTCTCACAAACTTAGATTCAGTCTGTTAATCCCTCATTAGGAAAGTCAGACGACCTACTGGTAACCATTACCCTCCAAACATCTGCTCTCTGGAACCAAAACCACTCTCTTTATAGACTTCAGAAAAGCAAACCTTTTACAGTTATATGATAACATCTCTAAACTCATCTGCAAAATTCCACGTTGATACGGAGTGTGCAGTTACTTGTCAATATAATTTTTAATAAATGTATAATGTTTGTTCATATCTTGTGTCAACAATATGTGTTAATGTGTGGAACATTCTGTTTTGACTGTCTTACCTAAACTACCTAGGTCATGGCTGAAGAGAGTCCATAGATAAATTTTAACCACTTGAAGCAAAACAGAAATACTACCAAGACCAGAAACTATTACCTCCTCCAAATTTCCAGCAAAAGTCCATTTAGTCAATAACAAATATGCTTAATAGCAGCAGATAGCAGCAAACAGTCTTTCTTGTATAAAACAACAGATAGCATCAGAATAATCTCTTAGCGCCTCAGCTAAAACATAATCTCAGTGCCTCGGCTAAAACAGCCTTTGCATTGTAACTGAAAAAAAACACTCCTTTTATATAGCACAATCAAATTCTAAACCAGTTAATTAAGCACTTATTCTTTTATACAATCAATTAAGTAAAAATTAAATTAATATTTTAAAAAGCCCTTGCATTCAAGTAAAACTTTTCCAATTACATTCTTTGTTCAACCCTATCGGTTGTAATGTGTTATATTTCAGTATAAAAATTGATTCTTTTTTTCTGAGTAAATATTGGATCCTATCTTCACTCAAAAATCTTGAATTAATTTGTTCTAAAACTGAAACTTGTAAGCTACTAAAATCTCCCTTGTGTTCCCTGTTAAAGTGCTCTGCTCCTGGGCTAATGACCTTATTACTTCTGATGTCCCTTACATGTTCTTTTATTCTTTCGCCAGACTTTTCCTTTCTTCTATGTAAAAACTATCACAAGGGCATTTAATGGCATACCTGATGCCCACACTTTTACAAGTAAAACATCCTTTTGTTTGAAACTTCTTGCCATTTATTTTTTTAAATGTTGCTACTATATATTGGCATATTGTACACTTGCCACAGGGTGTAGTGCCTACTTCTGATATTGTCCCTGTTATTCTTTCTATTGGTCTTCTAAAGGTGCCATGAACCAAAAAATCTTTTTTTTTTCCGGTCCATAGATTAGTTCACTTACTCAGTTAACAAACAAAAACAATGCAGAGAGCTACATCTTGAAATACTGTGTGTATCTAATTTTTGTTCAAAGTGAACATCGCTCTCCAGTGTCAGTGATGTGGATTCAAGCTCCTTGATTACTGGCCCAGAGAGGGGACATCACACCAGCACCATGTACACTAAGTAGAGCCCATTGCAATCAGAATTACATTGCATGTGTTGTAGATTTGAGATTTGTTTGATAATGTCTGCTTGGCACAGTCTAGTTTGACGGCACTGTGTTCTAGTTTTCTACATTCATCCTGCACCCTATGTAAATACCTCAAAAACTAGTAGTTTGTTGAAGTGGATACCATAACAGTTTGATGGATTTGAAGGAACAATGCTTGCGTGGGTCTACACTGCAGTGCAGTCCTATGGACATGTGTACACTCAGTGAATGTTTGTTTCTTACACACAATCTAGGTATTTATATCCGCTACTCTAAGAATTTTATACTCTGTCATACACACATTTTAAATGACTTGCAACAGCATTTTCTAGTAGAATCAAAGCTATGCAAAGCAACTGCTTTAGACCTCCTTATAGTATACTTGATTCACACTGCTAGAGAGCTTGTGAAAAGCACTACACATGGCTTTTTTGTCACCAGCCATGTTCTCCCAAAATGTATGCTGAGATATCAGTTTGATGCCAGATATGCTTAACACAGAGTCAAGATACATTGAAACAACCTGTATGACTGCCCAAAACTAAATGAATACTGAAGGTGTAGATTTTCTTACAAGTCATTTGGTCTGCTAGTGTGATAGTGATGAAATCACCTGTTATTTATCTTCCAAGTTCCACAAGCTATTCTCCACTCTCAGTTTTATCTAACAAACTTTTACCCTGTTCATGTTGGATAAATTTTATGTGCGTGTTGGACAGCATTTGCCATGTAGAAATTTCTAGAAGACAAATGATTAGGGTTATCCACGCTTCTGTTTTATGCAGAAGAGTCCCAATTTAGTCTGCTGTGTCCTGTGGAAAAAAAAACATGAAAAATGGCAAATGTCCTAAGATTATTGGGCAAAAATAAGTTTCTTTTAATAGATGGATAAAACAATTATCCTTATGTCTGAAGTACCTAAATATTATATGAAATGTCATAAACAACTGAAATGGTAAAAATGAGTTTTTATTTGGTCGAAAAGCACATTTTCCTTGGGTATGGTCTGTCCTGCAAGACCTCACATTTCCATAAAAAGTGCCCCTATATGGGCATTTGAAAAGTTGTCAGCCCTACACATGAGAACAAAAATATTTTGCACAGGAATCACACCTCTCAAATAGTCAGGGACATATGTCAACAGAATCAGGGACAATCAGGGACAGTTTTAAAATATTAATGCTATTAACTTGACACCTTGGCAGAATAAAAACATGTTAATTACTATACATTTTGTAAAATAAAAGAAATCTACACCTCTTACTTACTGCCATTATTTACTGAGTATAATTCACCCCCTTTCCTCCAATAGTCAGCAGTTTTAGGGGGTTTAAGAGGGACAGAGCTACATTTTGGAGTCTAAATCAGGGACATCCCTGGAAATCAGGGACAGTTGAGAGGTATGCAGTCAGGAATTGATGAACAAAATCTGTCCTTACTTTATACCATGCAAATAATTGTTTGAATCTGCACATTTTTGTAAGATAAGATTCATTTCCATGATTTTGTATTCAATCTAACAGTTACTGTTGTGTTAGATTAGTTATATGTTGATGTACAATATATATTAAATACAGTTTCTTCCATGGCAATTCCAGATTCGACTCCATATGATAAGTTAAACAACATCTAAAGACATTTTAACAAATGTGGTATAGCAGGCAGTATTGCTGACTCAGTGCTTGCCTCTCCAGCTTACTTTTCAGCCTGATTGACTTTTGTGTGGAATCTCCATGGCTGACCAATAAGAGGCCCTTAAATGTGAGCATATCTAGGTTAACCTCACAAATAATTGTTAATATTTCAGTCTCACCAGTAAGGTTTGATTTCATAGCCTGGTTATGGCAAGATTCCGGATTTAAGCCAGTGTTGCATTTTGGGCCATCTCTTACATTGTTTATTTTAGCCTTACATTCTACAAACATACCAAGCATGTAACTTGGTTAAACTAGACAAAAGTGTATATAATTAATAAGCGCTCCCATAGGCTTTGGTTTATTCGTTTTGTTTTCCATTTTTAAGACAGTAGTACTTTGTGGAAACATGCTTGAGATTAATGTATAATTTTGCTTACCTTATGTAATTTAATGAACAAGCACTTTTCCTGAAAAACATGAAGTGCATTTTACAATGCCAATGTTGTTTTTAAACTGACTAGACATTCTACTTTTTTTCTTTTTGACAGCAGTGACAATTGTGAATAAGCACAAACTATTCTGTAATGCTTTTTGGCTCTATAATCTTTAAACACTTAAGGTATTACATTTTATCTAATTATGTTTTGATTGCTGGAATTTCTACTGTATTTTGGCCCATTTTCAGGTGAGGCCTGAGAAGCCAAGATCAGGTACATCAGTAAATGTATAACAAAAAACGAATGATAACAGGACCAAACAAGTAATGCACTCAAAAAGGAACACAATCAATTAAAATAATTACAACTAATGAAAAATGTTTCCATTTTGTAATGAGATTAGAAATATTTACAACTAAGTTTGACTTGCCAGTCATTGCCAGCATTATACATACTACTGCTGAGATATCAGTTAAAGCAGATGCAGTTAAGTAAGGTATTTTGGAAAATAGAAATATACGGTTGAGTGCATACATTTAGTAATGGCCTTTGCCTACTGCTTTACTGTTTATCTTTCAAGTTTAGAGGGATAAGACAAAGCATATATTGAATATGTAGTAGAACAACAATGATTATTAAACTGGAAGAAGAATGGGGGAAGATGTTATGTGTATACTCATTTTCCACAACACAACAGTTATAGTAAAATGTCATTGCATTATAACTCACTGATGGAAGACTTGCATGCTCCAAGAGATATTATGCATTGTTATGCAAAATGCAAATTTTGTTTATAAAACAATTATTTGCTGAGAGATAGGGCTAGGTCTTGCATAGCAATTACCAAATTATTAACAGATAAGACGTGCAACTATTGTTTTGGTCAGCAATTACAGGTAACATGACCTTCATAGAGCAAGCCTTGCTGGTTTGTTTATACGGGCTAGAGAACAGATATACGGTCAAGCCAGGTATGGAAATAAGTTACACAAAGAAAGCTGGTGGTGGAATGCAGTAGTCCAGGAAGTCATCAAAAGAAAGAAGGACTGCTGGAAAAAAGTGAGAGATAGAAAGGATAGACAAGGCTAGGTACTGGTTGGCTAAGAAAGAGTCTAAGGCATTAGTAGTAATAACAAAGAACAAGGCATCAGAGGCACTCTGCCAGCTTCTGGAAAGTGACCCAGTGGGTGGCACAAAAAAAACTCTATCAGGCTGCAAGGCAAAGATGGAAGGATAGAGAAGATTGTCAGACACCCTTCATAAGGGATGCCAGCAACAACCCTGCTCACCAGTAGACAGGACATCAAAGGCAGATAGGAGTGCTTCCAGCAACGTCCGAATGAAGAAAATCCCACAAAAGCTGTACGACCCCAGAGACAGCCTAAGTTGAGAGAAGAGGAGGAGCCCACCATAGAGGAAGTAAGAAAAGCACTAAGAAAAATGAAGTCAGGGAAAGCAGCAGGCTCAGATGAGGTCACAGCAGATATGATAAAGATGCTGGGTGAGATAGGGGAGAAATGGCTCCTAATGGTACTAATAGCAGTGTGGAGAGAAAGGCATATCCCAGATGACTGGAGAATAAGAATACAAGTGCCAGTGTACAAGAACAAAGGGGACATTCACAACTGTGGACAGTATAGAGGTATCAAACTCCTATCCCACTGCATGAAAGTTCTGGAGGGGGTAATTGATAAATGAATACACAGAGCAGTGGAAAGCAAGATGGGAAAATGAGGAGTTTGGATTCAGATCAAGATACAGCACAACCAAACTGATGTTTGCAGTGAGACAGTACTTGAGAAGAAACTAAAAATGAGGAAAGAGTCCAACTGGACATTTTTAGACCTGGTGAAGCCATAATGACAAGGTCCCAAGAAAGCTGATTTTGGCAGTCCTGCAGTGGTTCATAATCCCAGAAACATTGGTAGAGCTAGTGCAAGCCATGTACAAGGACCTGGTGACTTAAGTATGAATAGGGTTTGGTCTTAAAGAGGGGTTCCCAGTGGGTGTGGGCGTGCATCAGGGTACAATTGCAAGCCCACTGCTGTTCATACTAGTGGTGGACTACATTAGCAAACAGCTCGGAGAGGACAAATCAAGAAAGTTGCTGTATGCACACAATGTGGCATTATAGGCAGACTCTGAGCAAGAACTTCAGCAAAGGGTTGAGGAACGGAATGCAAAACTGAAGGCACATGGGAGTGAGTACAGATAAGACAGTTGTAATGGCAGCAAATGGGAGGAAATCAGAAGAAGTTGAGAACGGAGATAGAAGGAAAAGTAGTGGAACAGGCTAACAGCCTCAAGTATCTTTGAGCGGTGGGTGAGGAGCAAGGAAGTTTGAATGAGGAGGTCAAAGACAGAATAAGAGGGCCTGCACCCAACTGGCACAGAGTATCAGGGATAGCATAAGACAAAAGAATGCCAGAGAAGTTAAAAAATAAGGTGTACAAGACAGAGGTGCGACCAGTACTACTATATGGTACAGAAACCTGAGCAGTAAAGGCAGATCAGTTGAAGAAGCTACAGGTGATGGAAATAACGTACCTGAGAAAGGTGGTAGGATACACATTGTGAGACAGATGAAGAAATGAGGACATAAAAGCATGAGTGCAACAGTAGCTCCAACTGCAGAAAAGGTCAAAGAGAACAGATTATGGTGGTTTGAGCATGTGCAGAAAAGTGGAAGACAATCTGGTGAAGAAGAAGGGTGTCCAGCAAAGAGGTGGATGGATTGTGTGAGAGAAGACCTGCGACAATCAGGCATGAGTGTTAAAGGTAAGAGAGTGTCAGTGAATAGGGAGTAATGGTGATAAGTGACATGAAACCCTGGCACCATGTAGATAATGGGAAAAGGGGGTTTGAGGATGAATTTGTTTGATGATTACAGAGTACAGGTAGGGTGACAGAGTGATACAAGTTGAGGTGAGGAGTGTTTAGGAATTGGATTTAGAAAATTAAGAATATTGCACAGTAGAAAGTAGCTTAGTCTGTTTTCAACTGATAGCCAGCATGGGTTTTATACAAGTGTACAGGGGAGAGCATTTTTAAGACAACTGATGAAAGGATTCACTGACTTGTGTAGTGTCTGTGTTAGTTTTGCTGGCAGAGTACCAAGATATGTTGCAACAGATTTTGTATCTGTAAAATAGATGAGAGCAGTTGTTGAAAAGAGAATGAAACATCAAGAGCGGAACGTTAATACTTAATTTTATTTATATGGTATATTATGCTGTTTGTTGCAGTTTTGATTAAAATAAATGACTGAATAACACCAAACCAGCAGAAACAGGAATATAGTTAATATTTATTGATTTAGCGCATTCATCCTTAAAGTGCACAGGACTTCTTAAGAATGATTTCCAGCTTAAGGGTGTGCATATTTTTGTAATGACTGGTACAAAATAGAATGGACCTACTTTTGGTTACATATGACATTCATTGAGTGTTGTGGCCATTTTTTCTAGAATTAATAATTGTTTTTAAATTGTTTTTCAGCTGAGGAGTATTGAGGTATAGTGCCCAGCTGAGCAAAGCAGTGTCTTTGCTACATTCAATAGGAGACTGGGGTCTGACATAGGGACCAACATACTGACTAAATACCAGAAGGCGTAAAATGGAACATTATGTAATGTCTGAATTCATGATGATTCGTTAAAATACAAATACCTGAATGCTAAATTTATACAATGGTTTCACCAAATTCCACATTCAGTGAACCAGAAAGAATTTGTTTTCATGAGGCAAGCTTTCCTGCACCTCTCCCCCATGTGATGGGTGGTGAGTGGCCTGCATAACCCAAAACATTTCACTGAATCAGGGTTTTCAGCTCAATCACTTTACTTATTTGGAACTTGGAGAGCTGCTACTCATAGACTTGTAGTGATCCTGAATACTGCTGCTAAGCATAAACTCACTTGATGTAGCTTAACCCCATTTAACTTAATATTTTCTGTCTTCTAGACAGTTTTGGAATAATTTTCTGCTGTGCTAATCAATGCCTAAATCTCTGAGACTCTTATGGCCAACATAGTGAGCAGTGTCCATTTTTGATACACCTAAGAAAATTACTACTCCTACTACATTAACTTTTTCTCTGATGTAGTCATTTGCACCAGTAAGACTATATTTACTATATGCCATTCGTGAATCGATAAAGAGATCGTAGTTGTTTAAACTGTAGAAAGTTGTGGACAAATTATTCACTCTAGGGTTTTTAAGATGTGTTTAGTATGGCAATGGGTCAATAGCTGCTAGGTTGAAGTGACATCCCACTTCTGTGGAATAGTACAACATCATTTTGAAAACTGTCGGGATATTACCACTAACCTTCTGGAAAATTATGCTTGGTGATGATGGGGTACTGAACATAAATGGTGCTACATGTTTAAAGGAGTTTTGTAGTAATATGCAGTTTCCTTGCTGTGGAATATGGCACTGGTGAGGGTGTGAGGCTATGGCCTGAGTAGTTTGTTCATTACATTCCAAAATAATTTGGAAGATGACCTTGAAGGAGTGGCCTATAGTAACTTTCCTGCAGTTTTGATGGTGCATTTACATCTTAAGTATTTTTAGCATCCTAGGTCTGTTTTGGAGTTAGTCTTTGTATATTTTTCCTATGATTTGTCTCAGCAAGTGGTTTAATTCAGAGTTCATCAATAGTTATGAAGTAGTTTTCAGTGCAATATATTTTAGTGGTGTTAAACTTTCTAGTATACTTTTAATTGTAATAGAATTAAACTATGTTTGGGGTTGTCTATGAATTTGTATTCTGTCTGTTGGATAAGTTGCCTAGAGTGGTCTACATTTCTTTATTTTTAAATGATGCATTAAGACATATCTATGACATCCACTGGGCTTTGTTTGATTCCAAATAATAAAGATGAGATGATGGTCAATAATAGAGTCTGCCAAGATATAAGTACAGCTAAAGTGTTTTGGTTTTGATAGTAGAATCCAGTTTGCTATGTTAGATCTCTTAGTGGTTTTGTCTAAACTTGTTGGTAAAGTGATTATATGGGCTAGTCTATGTATGTAAATATTGTGTTATCTTATGTGATGGTGTTCTGATCTAAACTGGCTGCTGCACAAAATACATAGGAGGCATAGTCGTAAATAATGCAATTAACCACATCTCCTAGTATATTTACAGGTTTATCAGGGGTTTGTAGAGGCTTAGTAGCTTAAATTATATCTGGTGGTACACAGGTAGAATTGCAATGCCTCCTGCCCTTTTATGTGATCTAGCATGTTGGGATATAAATATCTTTTGAGGTAAAATTCATTGTTTTATATGACCCTTTAGCCATGTTTCCATAATAATATATTTAGAGAAAAAGGGGGATTCTATGCTCAAAAACACAATAATAAATAAACAAATATATACATGTATAACATTGTTTCACTACAGATTGTTACAACACTGTCCTGTTATTTTCTTGAAATTAATGGTTTGCCTCTTTCAAAATCCTTTACATGTTCTTAAATTTTGTTTGTAGATTCAGTATATAATATAAACTAATAGCTTAACAAACCATAGTTATCTGTAATCAATGAAATGTCCATAAGAAGAGAAACTAGTGTCCACTGCTGATGGGTGGTCACATTACATGACAAAGGGAGTATCTCTTGGATTCTCAAAGAAACACATCTTGGGCCAAGGCATACCTATCAACCTGGAAACATCAAAAATTTGGACAAAGGCCCATGAAAAATAAGTACAAATCTGTATGCTGATTAACATAACATTTGCGTACATAATTATGTAACAACGCCCACTCTGGTGGAATTGTGGGATACAAACTTTCAAATGCAAACTGAAGAACAAACAACCAAAATATGGCCCCAGGCCCTGTAGTAAATGGCAACCATATTTTTAAAAATGTGTAGCAATGATGTTCAATGGGAAGGGAGAAGATTATGAATCTTAGGATTTTGTTTTTGGTGACTTGCAGTATGTGGGTGTTGTGGTAAAAATTAGGGCATTTAATGGTAGGCAATATTCTAATCTTAGCAAAAGACTATTATAGTTTCCTAGGACCTCCAAAAGTCATTCTCCATGGCCTACTGATCAGTGGCATAGCTTGATTTTGTGCTGTGTGAGTTTGCCACCCTTTCCCCTCACAAAATCATGATCAAGTGGACCCCCTATAACACAGCCCCCACAGCCATTCCAATGTCACATTACTTGGCTATTTCACCCCATTTACCATAAACACTGTAATGTGCATACTGCTTTACTTCTACAATGCTTATTTGGATTTCATTTAAAACTTTTATTTTACATTTTACAGGGCAAACACTAATAGACATCTGCTAAACAAAGCAATACAGTTTCACAATGAAAATAGACTTAGCATTAAAACTTATCTGCCCTTGAAAGTAAACTCACATTCATTGAAACAGGATTGAAACCCACATTCAAAGAAAATGCATCTGGCCAGTGACAGATAAAGATTACTTTTGGGCTGTTTTCAAATCATAGACCCATTGCACATGAAACATACATGTGTTCTTTGATACACCTTCCGGAGTGCATTAAATTATATTCCTTGCATAATACAGCACACTTGTTAGAGCACATTTTAAATTTATTGTTTTGAACATTTTTCCAGTAAGAAAATAACAAAGCACAGTACAACCACCACAGCAAACAGCATAAAAATTCAAGGAGACTAAATAAGACTATATTTAATAAAAACCAGGATAAGTGCTTTCACATAAAAATGCTTCCCCAGATCCTCAGTATACACAAACCAACAAGTACATTTAAAAAGCACATTCAAAAGAAATTACCCTTTCAAACAGCTAGGCCAAGTAGTGATGTCCACTGTGATCTTTAACATGTTTAAAAGATCAGAGTAGACATTCCTTTTAAGTTCACTGTGATAGAGGTAATACCAGAGTCTGCCAGAGGTGGGGACATAGTCAACAGAACAGAATGTGTGGAGATGAGGTGGATTGCCACATTACAGGCACATAGAACACCAGGCTTAAATTACAATGTTCCTTTAAAGCCAGCATTGAAATTGAGGCCATTACATCACTAATTGGCCCGCTGATTGATATGGTAATTTCTTTTTAAATGTACTTATCGATTTGTGTATACTGAGGATCTGATGAAGCATTTTTATGTGAAAGCACTTATCCTGATTTTTATTAAATACAGTCTTATTTAGTCTCCTTGAATTTTTATGCTGCTTGCCGTGGTGATTGTACTGTGCTTTGTTGTTTTCTTTATCTTTTATGTTTTTCTTTATACATTTATTTGACACAGTTAGACCTTTAGTCATTGGTGTTGGTTTGGTCTACACATTTTTCCAGTAAGCAATGAAACAAAATGTATGAACCAATAATGACAAAACTGCCCAGTTCAGAACGTTTCCATCATAAAAGTCTACTCAACTTCTACAATACACCAGTATCAGTAAATATGCACAATCTCTGCAGACATAAAAGTCATCTAAATAATTCCACATTCGAGAGATCTGTAACTAATGAAGAGGTTGCTGCTAGCAAAAAACTTTATATTTCTTTGTTTCATCTACAAATAAAGTGCCTGTTGCCCTTGAGGAATAAATTGCCTATGTTACATTAAAAAAATAAGCTAGTAATATTGCAATAGGGAATGTATGACAAACTGATAGGTTCATAACTACTAGGAATCTCCGCCAAAGAGAGCATTCTCAAGACTGCAACATCCACCCACTTTAAAAGTGCAACACAGTACAGTATCAGCAATCCAGCTACACAGTGTGGTAGTAGAACCCACAGCCTTCTGCATCAAAAGCAAGTATTCTACCTCTTGTGCTACTAACAATGCAAACAAACTTGACATAAGCAGCACTGAACTTCTCTCCCCTGTAGAATTATGCAGCACAAGATATCCAGAAAAAGTCAAACATTTATTGGGGGGGGGGGAGAAAGGCCCAATACCTGGGACACATTTTAAACATTGCTTGTATAATCTTAGAAAGGTTGCTAGAATAACATGTTTTGTGTTACCATCCATTTCCTGAAAGATAGAAAGACTAAAACTTAAATGGCTATCATTATTTAGTGAATTCAGTTCTCACTAATTTGCTAGATGGACTGCAGAAAAGCTATACTAAGTACACACATCTCTTTGGCCATTACTTACAGCAGATAAAAGGAACACGTACTTGCACAGTTAATTGTCTGAAAAGCTATACTAAGCACACACACACACCTACCTCTTTGGCCCAGAATAGACTTACAGCAGATAAAAGAGCACAGACTTACACAGTTAATCGGCCGAAGCAGAAGCTTGCTTGAATGTTTGGCCCAGAACGGATTTACAGCAGATAAAAGAGCATGGATTTGCACAGTTAATTGGCAGAAAAACTATACTAAGCAGATAGCTGAACACTTACAGCAGATAAAAGAGCACAGACTTACACAGTTAATAGGCCGAAGCAGACGCTTGCTTGAATGGACTTACAGTGACTAAACAGTTCTATTCTTTTTTCTTACCTGGAGGCTCAGACACACACACACACACACACACACACACACACACACACACACACACACACACACACACACACACACACACACACACACACCTCTTTGGCCCAGAATGGACTTACAGCACAGAAAAGAGCAAAAATGGACTTGCAAAGTAAATTGACTGAAAAGGATAAAACCTATACTAAGCAGACGCTTGCTTGAATGGCCTTCCAGCGACTAAACAGTTCTATTCTTTTTTCTTACCTGGATGCAGGGACATGTGGGTGGACTCTGAAAAATTATGCACATCTGCCACCTTTGCTGTTATATTCCCTATTTCCCTCCAAATAGTTCAAAATAAATATCTGACCGAGTCCGACAGGCAGTAGCTGATGTCATCATGCACACCCCTGTAGGCTGGTGATGCATGGTGAAGTCAGCCATGAATTTAAAGTGGTAATATAAAAAAAATAAAAATAAAATAATCTAAAAAAAAAATCAGGAATTAAAGGAGTCACTCGGGAATTCGTGGCACCCCATTATTTTGCCCTCAAAACTGGTAAATACTGAGGAATTTGAAAAGTGTGGGGGAAAGCACTTCCATTCTTAGTCTGAAAGTAATTTCAGATGTGTAACTTCGGAGTACAGAAACATGTTGAGAAATAATAAGTAAAAAGGGAGAGCAGACTTGCTTTTGGATTCTTAATTTATCTCCATGTTGATCGTTGCTGGGCAAAATCCAAAATAAATAAATAAAAACACAGGTGCCTAAGTATCAAGAGAACATCATAGATTGTCAACGAAAGCTTTACTTTTAACTTAGTATACAGCATGATGGCTCATTTCTAACATCCATGTTTCACAGCTCTAGGTTCTGGGGTTCACTCCTGACCTTATGTAACTGTGTGTAAAGTTTTACTTGTTCTTATCTGGGTGCTCTGTTTTTCTCCTACATCCCCAAATCATGCTAGCTGACAGGCTACACTAAACTATCTGCAAGTGTATGTTAATTTGTCCTTGCCCTTATGGTCTAGGTTATGATTGAGATGGGCCCAAGAAGAGCCATTTCACCCAAGTGGTTAATAAATAAGAAAATAATGAAGTGATTCTGACACTAGTCAAGAAAACCAAACACATCTATATTAGATCAACTTGCATCATTCTTCACACATTATGCCTAAAGCAGCTGTACAACAACCAGGTTGAAATTATACCTTTAGATTTCAATACTGAGGACATCAAACAAACCTGGTAGATGAGCCACGTCACCATTTGTGGCTTCACAACAGATCAAGCATAGTGCCAGCCACTAGTCTGTGAAATGTTAGGATCCGAAGTCTAGACTGGATAAGTAGAAGAACTCTTCAAGCAGAAATAAGCTGCACAAAAATAGAGTATCAGAAGAGGTGGAATTAAACAGTTTTAGTTTTTATTTATTTATCTTTTTACTCTGTTTTGTCCACAGTTTATTAAGGTGCATAGTATTTCCCCACCCCCCATTTTTCAGTCTTGACTGACCTGACAACATGTGAACAAAAATGCACAGCTCAAAATAAAGCAAATATAACTTAAAATTCCCATATTATATTCACTAAAAAATCAGGTGAATGCAAACTGAAGTACTGACCTACTTTTGGCTTTTATGAATCATGCATACCTGAGCTGCAGAGGCCACTGAAGATTTTAAAGAAACATGGCTCACCCCAATCTGCTAAATGCAGAAATTAAATTATCAGAGAAAAACATCATCTACAAGTCGGACCATGGTATATTATTAATCTACAACTCAAAACATTAAAGAAACATAATAATCTTAGTGGACATTTCCTTCCAAATGCACTATAATGCAAACTTTGGAGTGGTTTCTGTAGCTGGATAATAGTATGCATTACTCATTACTTTTGTATCCCAAGTCTTCTCTGAAAGGAGAGAAGGAAAATCAGTTTGCCGTGATATATTTCCATTATGTTTTTTGTCATAAAAGGGAGTATTCAGGAACATTTAGCACATGACATTACTAAAATAGTATGAAGTGTGGCAATGCACAGGAAAGAGGCAATTCAGATGCACACGTAGCACAGCTGCACTACAAGATATGTAGCACAGTATGCAAACAGCTGCATGGTGCCATACAAAAGTTGGTACACATGCAAATAAGTCTAATCACATATGCAAGTGAAGAAATGAAATGTAGCAGAGTGATTGAGAGACCTACAAAGTTGGTAAAAAGCATCATAACATTCATCCATTCTGAACTATGGGAATTTTTGGTGCACAAGACCTAGAATTGCAAAACTATGTTCATGATAGTAGCAGGTATAGCTGAAAACACATCAGTGGCCACTTCTGATGAGTGTCTGTGACATTTTTTAACAATCCTTCTTGATGGTGCAGATAGGATCACCAATGCCTAACATGCCATCTTGTCCATGACCAGGTCATTGATGACCATTACCCTGTGGATACAGAGACTATATGGCAGTTAGTAGATTGGGGCCCACACAGGGAACCAAGGTGGATGTGTGTGGACTGCCCATCCTTGTGGACATGAATGGATGTGCATTGACTATCCTTGCTACAGGAACCTTTCAACATCCAACAGGTGCTGTGCTGGTAATTTCACAGTCATCAGCCTTACAGATCCTAGACCAACACCTCTACATAATGCTCTAGCATATAGAGGAGCATATCTGGTTTCAACGGACAATAGAGAAGAGAACTAACCCTATGGCAGCATTGTACATTGTAGCCCACTTCCTTGCAGTCCTGTGAGCCATTGATTAGTCACCCATCACCATCAAGGCCCTTCATGCTTCATATGGTGCCTAGTAAATCAATCAGAACTGCTTCCACGCACCATCTGCCAGGTGGAGTGTAATGTAGAAAGAGTCATACACAGTGTGTCTGTAATGCACAAGGAGTCATATATACTATGTCCATGTAATGCACAAGGTGTCCATATCACCCACGCTGTACTCATGATTCCCATATCTAGCACATGTATGATATACAAACAGGTCTTGTGTGGTGAGTTACCAAATGGCCTAAATGGCAGGTTCACACATTAACAGCTATATAGGCCAGTATTTTTTGTTCCCATTCACACAGGCAGCAGGCCTCATATAATGGGAATAATGGCAAACACTGTTGTGTGCTATAGACAATGCTGGATAGGAGAGGGAAACTAGGATGATGACCCCCATCTGATACCCCCTAGACTATGGCTGAGATGGTTTATAACACTGCACATTCACAGACACAGAACATTGTTGAAAATGTAATTAGACTCTTAAAAGGATGGTTCCACTCCTTGGATACACTTGAAATCTGCAGTCAGATATTCACAGTGAGTGTCATGTTGCAGCAGCACAGGAATATAACCATTCTGCTTGCGAGTTCTATCATAATAGCAGAGGTGGAGCTGGATGCACAGTCCTCAGTGGCATCCTAGGCAAAGCAGAGATGAGCACAACACATTGCAGCACTGACAAAGAGGTGTCATCTTCTTCACAGTTATGGGTCATGATACAGACTACACATAATAAAACTGATGCATGCATTATCACACCCAGGCTAAGCAATACAGCATACTGACTGGCCCCACTGTGCATTAAACATAACTTAATCCACACAGGTTATAGGGGAGCAGGGCACAGTAACAGGAGACAGCAATGCAGTCATATGGTCAACGGTCATGAGAGGTAGATATGGTAGCTACTCATGTGGATAACAGCTTGGAGTGACTGAGGGATCACATTCAACAGTGGCAGAATAGAACTTTCATGAAACGACCCCTGACCATTTGGTTTTGTATTGGCCTGTTGTACTGGGGCTTCATGCAGTCTGTGGAGTGAAAGTGCAGCAATTCAGCAGCAGGTACTCAAATACCAATGTGTTTCCCCATGTTGGAAACCAAGAGGTATATAGTGCACATGACCTAGAAATGTCCGCTGACAGAAATGGTCATCTGTTGGTCAACTGGAATGAGAAGCAGTGTAGAATTGCATGATCAGGAGTGAATGGACTGCTGGGGTGTCTCATAGGTGAAGACTGAGAAGTGTCTTTAGCCATGACAATGAGACCAGGCATATCCAGATGTGTCCCTGTGACCAGGTACAACAGAGATTTGATCCATGGAATGGTATGCTTCATCTGTGTATGGATGGCCTGTGACAATCCCAGTTGTCACTGATAATTTCCACGGTCATAGCTGGCATAGCCCTCTGAGACAGAATTGTGGCAGGTACCATATGCCTCATGAATGCATCCACAGATGCTATGTGGGCCACCAATGACATGAGAAGCAATGTCTGCTCGTATCTTTATATTGTATGTCACTGTCCAGGCAGTACAGTTAATCCCACTGGCCATGCAGGTTTTGCAAATCATTATCATACATGTCATATACCACACTAACCATCTCTTCCTTGGTGTGAGTGTGTGTGTGTATGCCATGTGCATGTTTGTGTGTTTACAACTCTACTTATTGATATCAAGTGTTATGCCCAGGTTGAGGAAAGAGCTTGAGACATGGCAGTGAGCCTAATAACATACCTCTTTCCTACGGTGTATGCCAATGTCAGAGATGATGTGGCTAACAGGTGCCATCTGTGGTGCTGTATCCTGTGCAGCCTGGTTGGGGCTTATAGTTACAGAATGCTTTCTGTTATACCCTAATGAAGCCAGAAGTCCATCCCATCCCTCCAACATCACATTGTATGCAAGTGATGTGTGTGTGAGCCTTCCAGTGTTAGTATTGTTTAGAGTACTGCTATGTCATCCAGTTGTGCCATGTGCACATCGTCATCACCATCACTCACATGAGATGTTGTAACTGCAGCTCATATAAACCTAGGGAAGACAGATACAGATGTGCTTTACTGAAATCATGCCTGTCATATGCAGGCCACTTTACAGCTGGGAAATGCAACTGCTGTTACTAATGTGATGCACCCCTACAAACAGTCAATTATCCCCAGCCCAGCTCCTTCATCCAAGCTGCTACCATTTAGCTCACTCTCCGCAGTCATGGATAACAGTAACTTTTCCAACTTTATGACTCATGGTGTGTGTGTGTGTGTGTGTGTGTGTGTGTGTGTGTGTGTGTGTGTGTGTGTGTGTGTGTGTGTGTGCGCATATGAGTGTCATTCACTGTGTCATATCAGCTGCTCGACAGAGTAAATGATGCTGAAATGCAGTTCAGTCTTCTGCTTGAAGTTATCAGATGAGCAAAAAATTACATGCTTGTGGGTAAGGTAAGTCTGGATTTGGGATAATAATGCAGAAACTTTCAGCTATACTGAAAGTTTCAGCATTACAATGTGGGAATGTTTGTGTGAGTGTATGCAGGTTTGGGTTAGAACAAAGGATAAATGACAGGACATATTTAGTGCTGTGAAAGTGTATTGGTATGTATCCAAATATTTTGTACAGGTCCCGCGCACCACCTTACTTATGCATGCTAACTCTATCCCTGAGGGAAAAACCTTTCCTTAGCACTACCACTGTTCAGACAAATTATGCCAAAATGTGTGGAGAGATTTTAGTGATAAGATCACAAAAGGAAATTGTCGCATTTGTTTCCTTTTGTTATTTTTTTCTTTTGCTGCTTGTGGGTGTGTGTGTTTTTTATGTTGATTTTCAAAATGACAGTATCAATCATCAGTGTGTTTTGCATTTCAAGATATATAAATTCTCTTAAAAAAGTTAATGACTTGCTTATCCTAATAGCAAGCAGTAGTCTATTGTATAGTCTCATTGAAGGCAATGTGCAACGCAGTTATCATATTTCATTATTTTTTTGTATTGTTGTTTTAAGTTCCCTGATCTGGTGTTATCATCTTCGCTAGTTTATCCTTGGCACAGACATTTGAGTAGAACTGGAAACATTTTGTGTATTGCCTTATATAGCAGACAGAATGAATCTCTGAGAAAATTATAAGAATTGTGTTCAACAGGATACTTGTTTTTGAGGTTTTCCTTAAATTGTAAGCAATTGTCCATCGTTGTGCTTCATTAGGGCAGGGCATGGCTGGGTTGAGCTGCACAACAGGATTGGACTTGTATACCTAGACTTGACCTTGAAATCAGTTCCATTACATTTGGGAAGCAACTGTTCTACTATTTTTTGCTCATTAAATTAACCACTAATTTCATTAACCACTAAAACTGCAGAACTTCCATTGCTGTAGTTCTAGGTGTCTGTGTCTGGTTACTACAAGTTAGTTAAATAGCAATAGTTTCAACTGGCTACTTGCTTGCCTGTCTTCATTTGTGTTATTTTTTTAATGAGTTACCGTGTAGCCTTGTGTTCCATTTGGGTGGGCTGTTTGAACTGGGCAACACTCCTACCAGACTGAGCTTCCAAACCTGTTTTTTTTTTTTTCTGTAACTACTTCAGTGATTTTTAATGCAGAACTTCTGTATTTTAGCAGAAGTAACTCGTGTCTGATAACAGTTTGTTTAAATAGTAACTGTTTAATTTCCTGGTTTTGATTTTTTTTTAATTTATGAGCCATTGCATGACCTTGTACTTCACTTGGCTGGGCTGGTCTGAGCTGCTCAACAATGTTACTGGATTGGACTTCTACTCCTTGAAGTAACCATGAAATCAATCCCGTTATAACTGGGAAGTGTTTCACTTAGCACAGATGGCTTCAGAATTGTATTAGATAAGAGCCGCGGTGGTGCAGCGGTAGCGTTGTTGCCTCACAGCAAGAGGTTCTCCTGTTCGATTCTCGGCTGGAGTGCCTTCTGTGTGTAGTCTGCATCTCCTCCCTGCGGTTGAGTGGCGTTTGAAAGACATGCATGAATGGCCATGCCTTCGTTGAAGGTTGGGTGTCGGGCTGGCAACTCGGCACCATAAAAATCTACTGCCAATCATTAGCGAACCGGAGTTCTGCTGTGGCGACCCCTAACCAGGAAAAGCCGAAAAGACAAACAAGCAATATAATAGGTGCATAATTTTGCCAGATAACTTATCTGTCCACACCCTGGTAAATTATATTCCTCAAATGACCGGGACAAGTAAAGCTCTGTATAATGTTATGAATACCTACCACTCCCTTGTTGTGGTTGCACAGGGATGTAGACAGCTGCCATAGACAAGTTTCTCTGTAGTCTTCTAATTTAACTTAAATCACATCATAGTTTCCACCAGAAAATCCTTGTATTGTTTTTTAGTTGACTTTTTGCTCAGTATTTGTTTGCCTTGCTGCATGGCCTTCTTTTGCAGATCTAAGTTCTTATTTGATTTACTTACTTAATAAAAGTAGCAACTAAATGCCAGAAATAAAAACAGCTCTGTAGTTTGTTCACTTCAGTTTTAGTGCTTTAATCTTACATATTTCAAATATTTCTTCAGACTGAAGTGACATTATAGATAAGTACACTTGTAGACTCAGCATTTAAAAATCACACAATTTAAACAATTAAATTTAATCAACACAATAAAAACAAGCCTATCATTAGCATAAAGGAGTTTTTACATTAAATTCAGTGATTTAATGGTTTTGAATTCAAAACAGATTTAAAATATATTACATCATTCAAAGTTGGAAAAATAGCAGAATTAAAGTACACTTGCCAACTTAGTTCTTTAATATCTAATACATTCTTTATGTCACATCCTCTTACGCTGAACTCAGTCGTAGTTAAACACAATGTTTTTATATCTGACAAACATTTTACAGGTCTTTAAAACATAATTTTTTAATTTTGTTTCTGAATTATATAATAATGTTCACAAAATCTGTTTTTTTAACTTTCGAGCTGTCCTGCCTCGGTCTATATATATATATATATATATATATATATATATATATATATATATATATACACACACACACACACACACACACACACACACACACACACACACACATAATTTCATAACTCAAAGAGATTCACTATGCTCCTGCTATGTGTCCAAACACATTCCACACTCCAAGTAATCAGCCACATGCATAATATTACCTAAAATGTATGTAACGTAACCTGCGGGCTTCTACATTGATTACATTTCACACATTTAGCAATGTTTGCCTACCACTTCTTTTTATTTTTTTCATTATCACATAGATATTTTAAGTTCTGAGAGCTTTTATTAGAAAATAGTAGTCTCCTTCTACTGTTTTAGTAACATCTGGAATACAGAGAATAGTTTCCAGTTATTATTATTAACAATGTCATTGATCACTTCAGAATCAAATGAAAATGTTAATATCATAAATTTCATTCTAATTTCATATCACAAATGTCTTCAGCATCTTTGTCATTATGTTCTCCATTGCTTTCCCAAATTTCTTTGAAAAACTTGTGCTATGCTGCTATCTAGTGGTTCTTCTTCAGTATTATTTTCAAGAACATTTCTTTTTTTCCTTTGATTTAGCTCTGTCTCTTTCTACCATATATATATATATATATATATATATATATATATATATATATATATATAGTTCCCCTTCACAAGATCGAATGGATGGAAGCTCGAAATACATAATCTTGAGACCAGAATCTCGAACTTCCATTCACTCGAAATTGTGAATGGGAGCCTTAGGGTTAAAAAAATAAAAAGTTAACTTACCTTATTGCAGGGGTCCAGGTCCCCCTGTACCCTAGCAGTTTAAATGTGAATGTTCCGTGACCGCACTATAGCGGAGGAATGGAAAATCTTCCGTTTTGCGCTTACGCGTATAGTGCAGAATGGGAGATTTCCCTTTCCTTCACGGAGTAGGTATATTTAAGTATGGGGTGTGTGAGGGGTGCAGGGGGGCAAAGACCCCCTGCAAAAACATTTGAAGGGTGTTAATTTTTTTTTTGTCCCTTTCATATGTTCGAGTTTCTCTAAATTCGAGATTCTGGTTTCGAGTTTATAACTTTCGAATTTAGAGAAATTCGATCATATGAAGGGTACATATACACACACACACACACACACACACACACACACACACACACACACACACACACACACACACACAGGATTATTTCTTGCTTCTTTAAACAGTCATTGAAATCTGATTCATTCATTGTACAATTCCCAACATGAGTTTTTGGCTTCTAACAATATTGGATTTAAACTATGTAGAATGCATATTGCCATAGATTAAAAGAGTATTAGTAACTTATTTCCCATGCACTTTTGCATTTAATCATGTTAGTACTACAACTTTTGTTATCTTAAGTTCCAAAAAATGTATACAGTCGTCATAAATGCATGTACATTTAAAAAAGTAAATCAGCATTTCCATTCAAACTTTCAATAAGCACTATTAAATCTGTGGCTTTACTGTCCCATATCATTATGATGTCAGCTATAAAGTGTCTATAACACAAATTAAAATTTCTAAGATTATCAGAAATGTATGTACCCGGCAACTCATTAATAAATTCAAAAACTTGGGACCATAACAGCATCCAGTGCTGTACCATCTTTGTGCATCATCATTGGTGAACACAAAATATATATACACACACACACACACATAGATGCAGCTATATTACCAAGTACAATATCGAACAATTGAATATGAGCAAACCATTCAAAACATGAGATATTTCAGAGTAAAGTCACTCCACACCTACTGTCATAGGTAAACTGTAAGCTTTTACATCCTAATCTTTTGTTTTCTGAATTAATCTTTGGCGTACCTTATGTAGGATTTTGATGGTTTAACTATATTTTCACATAATTAAAAAAATAAACATTGCTAGTGTCTCCATTTGCAGCAAATACAATAAGTCTTCAAGGGAGACTTTCCAAATCCTTATGCAGCTCAAACATATAACCCAATATAGGGTGAAAGACAGTAATTTACTAAACTCAAAGTAATAGAATCATTATGTCTAGTTTAATTTCCAGTATGATACAGTTTAATAGCTAATGTATTTAGCTTTCCAAAAATAGGTTCATTCATCAAAATGCACTCCATATTTGCTATACAGTCAACTGTGTTCATTAGAATTATGGCTTGTTCATATGTTGTTTCTGAGTAAAAATAAAATTGTCTGAGATACATTTGATAGCATGATTGTAGGATTAAGTGCTCATTAATAATTGTTTTGTGTTTATCTATGGTTATTATAAACAAAAAGTTGTACAAATGTAGTAATAGTTTTTTGGGGAGGAAGAATAATATTTACATGTTTCTGATTATTTAAATAATGTAAATTTGCATATGATCTGACCATTGTTAGATGCATCACCCTGGGTGAAATGAAGAGAGACGCGGTTGATCTCTCTCTATGTACGTGCAGGGTCTAGGAAACAACAATATCGGAGTAGTATGTTATCACAGTGACTGGTTCCACAATATAAACACAATGACTGACTTCAGTAATGGACTATATGATTTAGGGGTCATTCCTGGGAGATGCAATGTGTGTCAGTTTACAGCAGATGGTCATCAGTCCTACCAGTTTTGCAGTGGCCTGTCCCCCCCTCCCCCCATGGGCTTCTGCATATTGTTTAAAACTTTTTCTGCCCCTGCAGATGCTTTTCTAGGCAAAGAATGTGTTCTAGCCCTTTCAGCTTAATTTCAGGTCATGTCTATTTGGATCTGCAGTGCTCAGTGCTGGCAGTCTAAACAAGAAAATGCCCAGCCCTGAAGCCGCCTTTCTGACTCCTATACACATGCATATTTATGCAATCACTGAAACTCAGTTCTGCTGCTGTGAAACTACTCCCTTGTTTACCTAGTTTTAGTTATTACCATTTCTTTTGAACTTCTGCTGATGGGGGAGGCATATCCATATCCATATGTAACCCTCACTGTCTCCTGGCAAAGCGAGTGCAAAAATTACCTTGAGTTCCTTGACATCTTTGTGACAGTAAATGAGTCAAACTGCCATATTATATCAGCAGTGTTGCTGTAAAGAGGGGTATAGTAATAGTAATAAGATGTAAAACTGGCAGTTTGTCTATGGGATGTGGGCTACAGTCTCCCAGTGTAACAGCACAGAAGGGCTATTCTTAGCATAGGTAGGGTTTTAACTGGCATATGCAACTGCAGTTCCTCTCCCTACACCATTAGCTGACTTGGTTACAGGTTCAGTAATAATACTGCAATGCAGGATTGTAAGTTGCCTCGCAAAAGTGCTAAAATACACTTGTTTATTTTGTCTGCTCTGTGGATGTCAAACTTACATTAATTAATCATATCTCCTTTTCAGTGATCAATATAGTCAGTTAAGTTGCATAACATCCACTTCTGCCATTCATAGAAACTCATTTTCATGAAAATGGCAGACTTGGTTATCCCAAATAAGATGAAGTAAAAACAATTTATTAGTATGGTGCTTATTGGTTCAGTCAGTCTTTGGTCACTGTCTTTGAAATGCTTCTTCTGCAATGGCACTAAATACCTCACATCTACAGCATTTTATCTCTCTCTCTCTATAAATATATATATATATATATATATATATATATATATATATATATATATATATATATATGATAGATATATGTATCCTA
This sequence comes from Protopterus annectens, assembly GCF_019279795.1. Lineage (NCBI taxonomy): Eukaryota > Metazoa > Chordata > Ceratodontiformes > Protopteridae > Protopterus > Protopterus annectens. The sequence goes on from NC_056725.1 coordinate 57,589,861, forward strand.
ATCAAAACATTGAACACTCACATAATAAAGCATTAAACTGTGAACATGGAAACTCAAAACCCAAAACAGTGAACAAACAGAACATACACACCTGCTTTTTGCAGGGGAGCAAGTCATCCTGCATGCCCCCATGTGGTGCACCCCCAATTCCCCCTGCTAATGATAGATACCAACTACAAGGTTGCACCTCAGTGGGAAATAGTTCAAAATCCCAATCCCCACTAGACCATGATCCCACAGAATGAAGGTCTATTCCATTAGAGCTTCTGGGTTTTCGTGTTTCCAGGCTAAGTATTCTAACATTTGCTTATATGAGCATTCGGTGTACTGATAGTGGCCATATTTATATATATATATATATATATATATATATATATATATATGTATATATATATATATAGAGAGAGAGAGAGAGAGAGATACATAGATATATATGTCCCTTTTTAAATGCACTTGGTATATTTCATGACAGAACTATTCATCAGCAACCAGTTTCATGAGAAATATTTCAAGCAAGCATTACCTCAAAATGTAAAACAGTCAAATTTTCCCCAAAATAGACCAAATGCCATTATTTCTTCAAATAGACTACACCACATCAAGTGATTAAAAGAACATGTTATATTCATACTATCAATAAGCAATGTATCCAAACCAACACTTATTTATATATACATGAGCGGCAAAGCATACAGCTACAACTTCAAACCAGCAACTACAAAAAACAAACACCCTTTCCAAATGTACATATATATGTATATGACAACAGATGGACACCAAAAACCCACGTCTCTGTAAAAACTACATACCACTTCCTGCAACCATATTTTCAATTATACAAAATTCTGTGAAATTAACATTTGACCATAACTTCAACCATTCATCCCAGTTATTTAACTTATAAATAAGCACTACAATATATAAAAACTGCAAAAAGACTCAGTCAAGCTGTTGTCTTCATTGTGTAATACCTTTAACCTCCTGTAATACAGGCCCATGGGACAGATGTAATTGACCTCTGAAGGATATACTGCTGCTTCAGCTACACAGCTTCTGAATGCCCATGACTTTTTAAGTCCTTATGGGCATGTTCAAGCCAATAAAGCCAAACTCTGGATATATTTTTTGGCTGCTATTTTCTTAACTGAAACTAACATTCTATTTTTCATGTATTATAACAGTCAATGTCACACATTGCTCTACCTACATACTATTTTTGGACACATTATGTATAGTGAGAGTGACTATTAGTGTCTATAATGTTTTTAACTCTATAGAATCATCCAGATGTGTAGTGTATATATTGTAACATCTTGTGACATAGTTTGTTTCAACTTATTTTGTATAGTATTTCTAATGTCATTAGTACTGTATTGGATTTTACTGTATTTTTATTGTACTGTATGTGGAGCTTTTCTCCCCGGGCCTCTGCTGAAAACAGGTTCTGTAGACCCAGTCAGACCACCCCGGTAAACAAATGTCAAACAAATAATAAATACATAAATAAATTCCAGTGGTTATAGTGGGGATCTTTGAATAATGTTCACGTCTGGGTGATAAAATATCTGGAATATTTTCTTTCTTACTTCTAAATTTCATATGTTGATACCCTTGAGCTAATAAAGGGATTAGCAGATTGTTGTCAGATGTTTGGGGGGGTATAAAGGTCTCTCAATAAATTACAGATGCATTCATGTCTCCAGCTAAGATGGCAGGATTTGAGGAAAACTATGTAGCATAGTTTTCTCTGTGGATTCCTTACTGGATCCCAGGCAGCATACAAAGTATTTTGATTTATCTGTTTGTGAGCTATCCAGGTAAGCCCACTGGACACAAGGGTTTTTTTCTATAGTGAGCAAGGACCACTATTCTGCTAAGTGACTTGCTCGGAGTCACACGGTGGGCATATGGATATTGAGGGCATAAAACCCTGAAGCGAAGTAATACAGGCTGTTTTTTTTAGTCTTCTTTACATGTAATGCCTTTATTGTATACAATAGTAGAATATTTCAGTTCTTAGACTGTTACTCTAGTATTGCACATATATGATATCTATTAAATTTGCTCAGGTTATTAATAGTTTAGGCATCATTGATAGAGTTGTTAAAATTATATTTAGATAGTTTGATGCCTGCAATCAACTGAGAAGATCTGTGGCTAGAGATAATGCTGATGACTAAATCCTGTGATCACCCAATTTTAATGTATTGTTTTTACTATGAGGCAAATGGAATTAAATGGTAGTTATACTGTGTTGTATGGGGAAACAGCTTAAATAATGAATAAATAGAAAGCATTGAGATGTCTGAATTTAATTTCCAGTCTAATCAAACTGCTGTAACATTCAAAATAGGCATGCTAAAAAGCAGTTAAACGGTGGCAATCTAAAATGCATAAAAAGCTATGGTATAAAAGCTTTTACTAAAGCAATAACTACTTCCTTAAATCAAAATTTATTTTGCAGTGAACATGTTGCAACTACCCATCATAAATGTTCATCTTCTGCCTCTGTAGACTAGAAATGAAGTTTTAAATTGTACTGCCTGTTTAAATGTATTAAAACCTAGAAAGATGCAATGTTATTTGCTGAGCAGCAGATGTGTACCAAAAATAATGTAATCTGCAAAAGGTTCTTGCTACATCAGCATTTATCTTTGCTGATGTAGAGTCTGACAAGTTTTGTCATTATTTGGTAGCAATAGGAGAGAGAAGCCTTTGATTAAATGCTATTTCTGCATACTTAATACACTTCTAAATATTGCCTTTCTCTTTGCATTTCACTGTTTAACTGTTAAGAGTTTAATTCAGGATACAGTATGGTACGGAAGGTTAAATATTTATTTTTAAATTATCCAATGTGCTCAAGTATGTCTGTGTTTGTGGGGAGGAGCTTGCTGAAATTTGATGGGCCTAAGATTTTAATTTGTTCTTCTCTAAAAAAACTAAAGACCAGCTGTTGAGATAGACTAAAAAAAATGCAGAAACTTTTCCTCTAAAATGTAAGATCTGGTAGCATAACAGAAAACATTAGCCTACTGTGAACGAAAAGGATGGGAGGAAATGTTTCCTTGTGTTACTCTTGTCGAGTACTTTGGTTACCCCTGTTTAACACTGCAGCTTAACTTGACTTGGGTAGACTGCACTGCTCTGGTAACGAAAATGCTGCATGTCAGAATTTGTCATGTATGACTTAAATTTCACAAGTTAATCAATTATCTGGTCTGTAAAGATCATGCCAGAAACGTGAGCTCTCAAAGCAGGAAGGTATTGGTTCTGGAAAGGGTTTTTAAGGGATGTAACACTGCAAAAGGCATAAACCACAAATCATTTACCTCAACTCAGATTCTGAAAAAGTCATGAGACAGGCAGACAATTTGGTACAAAGAAAGCAAACAAACAAAAAAGCTGCATAAAAAGATAGCACTAAAACCTTGCTCAGAGTGAGAGATATTACTATATGCTTTTTACAATAAAGAAAGGATTCTTTAGAGACGCTCCTTTAAAATGATATATGAATTTCTGGATCATCTTATGTTGATCCAAACTAAATAACATTTGTTCCCAGTGATATCTAAAGGGGACATAACTTAAGAATGCATCTGCAAAAAGGTGTTACAGTATAGGAATAACAGTCAAAACATTTTGTCAGTGAAAATTCCTCTAAGTACATAACCTGCTTTGATAATTGCAGCACTGTATTGTAGCAAATATACAAGCAAAAGTTTCTCTCCTTAGTTTTTTCCCTTATTTTTTTGTGACTAGGTATGAACACAACAGATATATGCCACAACTGCAACATAACTTGTGTGTTTTATTGCAAATTGCACATAAAATTATGCTCACACAATATGGGCTAAGATGAAACTTAAAACAGTATGTGCTTTTACAACTTATGGTCATTGGGCAATATTATAACGATTCTGCAAGCAACAAGTAAAAGAACACTAACATATTTAATAAGACCACATTTAAATGCTTTTTTCAGGGAGTACACCAGAATTATGATGGATTAGTAGGATTGTTAATAAAGATATTAAGTATTCTGATATTTCCTCTTTATGATCAGTCAAAAAGTCCAGAGTGCCATGTGTGTAAAGAAAACCGCAGTTTGCACTTTTCTTTCTGCAGAGTAGACATACATCCTACTATTGAAAGATCTTCTTTAGGACAAAAAGAAATAGTTTGCATTTGTTTACTGGGATATTCTGCCTTGTAGATAGTCTGTCCCTTTTCAGCAACAGTCCAGAGAGAAACTTTCCACATAAAACAAGGCTACAATAACGTTAGGTATACAGAATTTAGAAGTATATACAATGGTACAACTGAAACTAATATAAAGTACTTATAAGTTAAAGCATGCAGGTTTTATAAATTCAAACAATAGTCAGTGTACAGAATATATACAATGGTACATCTGAAGTCAGACAGATGATTTACACCTACTACCAGTACTTTACCGGTAACATGCAGAGCTGAAGTATCACAGGTTGTGGAAATTAAAAGTTACATTTAGGTTACCAAATAACAATATTACCAGACTGAGTTTGTGTGAGAAAAGAAATGTGAAAGCCATGTGTTAAGTAAAGAAGCCTTAGAGAAAAAGCAGTGAAGTGAGGACAGCAGTTAGGTTTTCCTGCAGAAGTGTATGAGTACAGCAAAGTATTTATTTGGTAACCTTTAAGCTGCAGTTTGAAGGACTTATTGTTTTCTATCAATCTAAGCATTTTAGAGAGAGAAGTACAAGGAGTATCCAGCAGTATTGTTTGATTTGGTTGTAATGAATAGCATTTTATTGGTAACCATTTGAAATGTACTAGGCTATCTGTCCTTGTGGGCCATTTTAAGCCTTGCCAGTTTCCCTTTTTGTGCTTGAATTAACCTGTTCCATTGGTTAGAGACTGGCCTTACCCATCCAATGGTTGATAATTATTTATTACCCCTAATGAGAATAACTGGGAACATACCATATATAATTTGAGGGGACTCATGCATGGGATAACGCATTTAGGAGCTGCATCTGTCCATTAGTAGTACAGGGGGCAGTCCTAGGGTACATTTTCTGTTTCCCATCCATAGATCCCAGCTGCTGTTGAATATGGACAGTGATGAACTTTATGTGGACTGGGAGTATTTGAGAATTGTCTCCAAGCTATGGCTATCTCAGAGTTAGTATAAGGTCATTACCCCCCCCCCTGCAAAACAGTTGAAAGGAGAAGAGCAATGTTCATGAGCCACTCTTCGCCCACCCTTTCTATCCGTTTCTTTAGGTCATTGGCACGCTGCATTTTCAATGCTGGCATTTCAATAGGAAGTCCACTTTATAAGCAGAGTGTTCAGCTGGGACTGCAGTGTTTGAGATTATTATTCAGACCTGGGCATTTGTCAGTTTTCTGTATGAGTTTATAGGTAGTGACTAGTTGTGAGAAAATTAAGTAGTGCCTTAATTCTCCCCACTATAGTTGCTTTAGTGCAAGGCAGTGGGGTGACCTATAGTGATGATGGTACAAATTAACCCAGGCAGATATTTATGAGCAAGATTAAAATGTTTTCAGACAGAGCAATTTAGATCTGTTCAATGAAAGCAGTGAAAAGGCAGAGCAAAGATGTAAATTTACAGGGGCTGCTAGAATGCAAGTGATATACAAGAACAGTCATACACAGAGAGCATCTCTACTTAGTTTACAGTCAAATTCAAAAAACTCATTTTTAATTGGCATATCTTACAGACAGTCCCACAAGTGGGATCTATTCTGTCTAAGCATTTGACATTTTCATATATGTGTGTGTAACTAACTATGAATAAAATGGCAAAATCTAAATCTACCACTTTTGGGGACATAAGAAGCTGTGGTAGATGTAAAATATTAAAATATAACTGTATTAAAATTTCAGCTTTCAACTGTTGCATCTCTCCCCACTAAAGTTGCTTTAGTGTAAGGCAGTGGGGTGACCTATAGTGATGATGGTACAAATTAACCCAGGCAGATGTTTATGAGCAAGCTTCATCTTATTTGATCTTATTTTTTATTTTGTGGCTTGTGGGTCTTTTTGTGTCTGTGAAGTGCAGACTCTCTCTGCTTACATATATAAAATATGCCCCATGATTTGGGAAGGGAAAGAGTGTAGCACAAATGCTTACAGTCACATCTTGAAAGTCTTTTGCAATCTTGAGATAAAAAGATGTTCTGCGTTCCTCATACTGATCACTATTGCAGTAGCCTAAGCTGTGTGGGTTATATCCTGATCAGGAATAGAACCTACAGCCTTCTTCAAAGGCAAGTGTCCTACCTGTTGTGCCACTGACACTTCTAGAACAGTTTACCGGTTCCATCCACAAAAAGAAAAAAATTGTTTAGTAACCTGCTGTGGTTGCAAAGGCAGCTTAAGTGCCCCAGTCACAGGTGGGTGACTGCTGTGGACAAGGCTGATTGCTTGGACCATTCATTTTTTCCTTGGGTATCACTGGTATAATCCCTGCAGACACCATGGACCTGCGGATTAGACACATCCTTTTGATTGTTGGAATACCCTTGCTAGGCAATGGACAGATACTCCTGTCAGTAAGAGGCAGAGAATGTCCCTATGTAGCCAGAAAATTGTGACCATCCCTAGAAAGATTATTACTGACAATTCTGGGTTTGTTTCATCGGAGATTCATGTCAAAAAGAAACACAAAATCAGAACATATGCCTTCTGTTTCATTGGCACTGGACTTGAGTTATTTACCATGCTTAGCTCAGGCCTGAGTGCAGGCTCTTGACTCTTTTTTTTATGGTTGTTTCCGGTAAAAAGCAAAGGATTTTATATTTTCAAGAAATTTAACACCTTGAACCTCTAAATGATTGTGAAGGGACAGATTATGTGCTGTCTCTGCAGACTTCTTATTTAGATTCTGTGGAGTGCAAGGTTTCAGCCAATCCGTTTGGAAGATTCCTTTGTCTGAAACTATTTCCAGAATGAATCCACTGTTTCAGTGGGAAAACAGTGGTGTTCTCAGCCACTGTAAAGGTATTACGATTTGTTAAAAACTGGAATTTCCAGAACCTACTCCTTTTTTCCTTTTGTGCTTTAGAGAAAGTTTTTGTCAAACCCTACAATTGTCCTCATGGTTAGCCTGCTGCCTCTAAAAAGCAGACAGACTATACAAAGTGCCTCAAGTCTTTTAAGTTTTTATATACTCATCCCAAATCTGACCCAGCACTTATTCTTTTAGTGAATCCGTCTGCACTAAACATTCAGTTAATATTAATCCCTCTCCTTTTGACAAAGATAGGAGGGGGTTTGATAAGTTTTGGAAAAATTGTATTTTTCTGCAGCACTTGTTTTCAGAATTCTCTGCTGTCAAACTCAAGTTAAAGTTTATGTTTGCCATTTGAGAGAAAAGTATTTCAGTCTAGTGAGACTGCACAGACGGGGAGTAACATCCACTTTATCATCTAGAAGTCAAAGGTGGCAATTTGGAGGGTGATAGGAGGGAGGAAGTTTGAAGAAGATGAAAATCAGACAACATGGATCTAACATCATGGTAAGAACATAACTTTTGCATCCAGTGTTGTCTATTATTCTTGTTGAATGTGCTATTGGTTTATTTGGTAAAGGCAACATTTTCTCACAATATACAAAGGAAATGCAATCTGAGAGCCATCTGGATAAGGTTACTTTAGAAACTGCCTTTCCCAATTTTGGCTTGGAAATAAATGAATAACTGATCATCCTTTTGGAAGTCCTTTTAATTGTGAATACAAAATCTGAGTTGTCTGTGAACATCTAACAAATGTAGGAGGTGTTCTTCCTTGATGGAGTACCTTGGAAAGAAAACGGGAAGATGTATAGACTGATTTAAATTAGTATGAGATGCCACCTTAGAAATAAAGGATGTGTTAGTTCTAAGGGAAATCCTGTCTTTGTGAAAAACAATAAGGGAGGTTTGAGGAGAGGGCTTGTAGTTCTCACATCCATCCGGCTGATGTTAGTGCAACCAGGAAAATTGTTTTCCATGTTAGAAATGTTAAATCTACTGTGCTAGTGGGTTCAAAAAGGAGACAGGGTTAAAGCTTGTAACTTAATGGTGATGTCCCATGGGGGGGTTGGGTCACTAACTGGAGGTCCCAACAGAAAAGTGTCTTTGAGGAAGACTTTTGAGATCTTTAGATGTGCAAATGACATATCAATACGTCCAACATGAAAACTGGAAATATTAATTGAACCTTAATAGCTGTGAAACTAGAGCCTTTGTCAAAGAGATCAGACAAAAACTCAAGTGTAGAACGAACTGGTGCTGAAAAGGGATCTAATGTAGACATTTGGGTTAGGGCCAAACTGAAACTCTTTTCTGTTTACTGAGGTAAACTTTCCTAGTTGATGATTTCTGTGAGGCAGATGGTGTACTACTACTGCCAAGGCAAGACTGGCATGTCTAGCTATGCTTAAAACTGGAGGAACCATGCAGTTAACTTCATGGACTTCTGATCTAGAGGAGGCAATCCGGACAGGTGAGTTACTAGATAAGGAGGCAATCCGGACAGGTGAGTTACTAGATAAGGAGGCAATCCGGACAGGTGAGTTACTAGATAAGGAGGCAATCCGGACAGGTGAGTTACTAGATAAGGAGGCAATCCAGACAGGTGAGTTACTAGATAAGGAGGCAATCCGGACAGGTGAGTTACTAGATAATGATCAAACATCCATGGAGGATGTACTACAAGAGCGCATAGGTAGGGGAATCATGGCTGTCAGGGCCTAAAGGGAGCAATGAGCATCACTCTGGCCTTGCACTGCCTTGCTTTCTGTATGAATTTGTTCATTAGGAGTAAAGGAAGAAAAGCATACAGGAGACCTGGGGCCAACTGTGGCCAGAGCATCCCTCAGTGACTCTCCCTATGGAGGCATCAGGATAACATACTTGTTACATTTGTTGTGCAGATAGGAAGCAATGAGGACACAGCAAGTTTAGCCCCAGTCAAGAAAAATTGCTTGTGTCACTGTAGGATTGAGGAGACCAACTCATGAGGCATCAGCACTGATCTGTTCAGCTTGTCCAGAAGTAAACTGGAAGCCTTTGGGATGTGCACTGCTATCAGAAAGCATTGTGAAGACATTGTCCATTGCCAAACCCTCATGACTTCTTGACAAAGATGATAAGAAAGGCTACCTCCCTGTTTGTTGATGCACCATACAACAGTCACATCGTCCACCTGTAGCATATCACACCCTTGGAGATTAGATCCTGAAGTGCCTGCAGTGTTAGGAGGACCACTCTCAGCTCAAAGCCACTGATGTGAAGATTGACCTCTGTTGGCGATCATGTACCTTGGACAATATTCTCTTTGAAATACCTCCCCACCCCACCAAAGAAGGGAAGTCACCATGGTCACTGTTGCAATTGGGATATCCTTCTGAAAAGGACAGCCCTCAGTCACAGGAGATGTTATCCAGCAAGTGATGTGCTTTTTGCAGACTTGCATAATTAAGATTTGTGCATGTAGAGGATGAATGGATTGAGACCATTGTACTGCTAATGTCCATTGCAGCACTCTCATGAAAAATTCTTGCTAATGGAATCATTAAAACCATGGATGCCTTTTGACCCAAAACACATGGGATTAACCTCACTGATGGTGTTGGGTGGTATAGAACCTGAAGAGCTGTTAGACGAAGTGACTGAACTCAGGACTGCAGAAGACTATCTGAAGTTTGGTCTTTAGGTGGCATCCTATCAGTTCTATAGTCCGAGATGGAGTCAGCTGGCATTTGGTAGTTCTCTTGAGTGTCCTAAATTCAAAAGAAGTTGGAGTCCATGGTCCCGGTGCATGAGTAGGAGATGCTCAGTAAGAGCACCAAGGAGCTAATTATCCAAGTACTGGAAGACGTGGATCTCCAGTAGGTGCAAGTGCACAGCTACTACAGTCATGATCTTGCTGAACACTATGACGGCTGCGGTGAGACCAAGTGGCAGCACTCTGAATTGGAAATGACTGGCTCCCAGCCATAAGCAGAGAAACCTCTTGAAGTGCTTAATTATTTTGATGTGATAGTGGGCATCCTGGAGATCTCAAGAGCACATCCAATCATCCTACCTCAGAAGAGGCAAAATTGGCTGAACTGTGACCATCCTGAATTTTTTCTGCTTTTATCAACTGATTTAGCTGACTGAAATGCAAAATGGGTCTTAGGTCTACAGCTTTTTTTGGTATTAAAGAGAACCTGGAATAGACTCCAAATTCTGATTGGTCATGAGGGACTGGTTAGATTACCATTTGTCCTAGCAGCTTTGACATTTCTATGGCTACTAAGTCCCAATGATTCAGTGGAACATCTGGGACTTTCTTCTTTTTCTGGGGTGGGAGGAAAAGGGAAATGAATAGATTTGAATTTTATTTTTTGCACCCACGAATCGGATGTTATGTTTTACCAGGCTTGAGGGTGCAAGGAAAGGCACCCCCCCAACTGCCTTCAGAGTGGAGCAGTCGAGCAACCATTCAGGAGCTTGAAAGGCTTTCTCAGAAAATGGACTATGAAAGCTTTGATTCTGCAGTTCACCTCTGCCTGTTGGACTTCATCCATTAAAACTGCCTCCCCCTCTGCCATGGGAAGGCCTGTCACCTTGGGAGTCATGGAAAGTACTCTGTGATTTGTGGAACTATATCTTCTTGATGAATTCTGTTTCCTAGAGAATGTTTTTGTGGGGTAGAGAAGCGTACTTCTACTGCAGAGACTCTCTGCAAATTTGTTGACTTCTGGTGAGTGTATCCTTAACTTTAGGTCCAAAGAAGGTAAAACCATCAGAAGGGAACTTAATGAAGGATGACTTAAAGCCTTCTGCAAAGTCACATAGTCACATCCAGGTGTGGCAGCACATGGTGATGCCAGTGCCTGCTGCTCTGGGCATACCATCAGCTGCATTAAAGAGCAAATGCATGCTCAAATTAGAAGAAGATTGGAGGGTGGTAAGTTGGGAGTCCACTGTTTTCTGAACATCCACTAGCAGTACCCCTGAGAAAGACTTTGTGATCTCTTTGGTCAAGTCTCTGTGGAACCTTGTTAATTGGGCGAGATAGTTCAGAGATCTGAGGATGAAAGTTGCTGAAGCATAGGTCTGCTTTCCAAATCTGTCCATCACCCTAAATTCCCTATTAGGAGGATAAAATTATGAGCTTTCTTCCAACAGCGCTTTCTTGGTGGCTGTTGCCACCACCATTGCATCTACTGATAGACCTTTACTCCAGTGCATTTGATATATTGTTGCTCATAAGATTCTAGCAGCCTTCTTAGGTATGTGTTCCACCACATCAGGGTCCTTCACACACATTGGGACATAACATCTATAAGATGGTTAATGGGTGGTACCACCCAGGATGATTTTAGTCTAGTACCAAAAGCCTCCAGAAAAACTAACTCATCTGGTGAAGGGTCTTGGGATGACTACCCCGCTCTTTTCATTAATTTGAGAATATTAGCAAAGGTAATGTTTTCAGGCAATAAGCAAGGGAAACCCTCCCCTTCCGTCAAATCAGTATCTTTGGTGAAAGATTCTGGTGAAGAGTCCAGGAGCTTCCATTTGCACCACATCCTTTTTCTGAGAACACCCTTTACTGGAGCATTAGAATGGTCAGAATTGGATGGGGAACTAACAAAGTAAACTTCCTTAGAAGCCACTGGTAGCAACTCTTCCTGCTGGATTGGATGTCGAGGGGAAGACAGAGTGCAGATGAGGTTTTGGTGTAACCAAACTGGTTGAAGCCACTGTGTATTTGTTATTTGCCAAAACCCTTTCACAAGCCTTGAAAGCTCAGGCTACCACTTAGAAAGGAAGACTCCATCCATTCCAAAGAAGAGAGGGAGATCTCTGCACCAGTGGGTCCTGGCCCCCAAAGCTGACCTCAAGTCTGAACTATTCAGGGCTGAAGCACTGAGGGGAAGAGACAACTCTGAAAACCTTGGCATTGACTCACCTTCCCCCATAACTCTGCACCAAAGTTTCAGCTCTGAGTCTCATCTCAGTCCAAAGCCATCATTGTTGACAGAGATCGGGAGACAGTCGTCAAAGATGGAAGCAGCTCTGGTACAGACAAAGGTGCTCCAGTTCCAGTTGGTTCCAATAATCCTGAACCAGAAGAGTTAGTCATTAAGGGCTCTTGTAAGGGAGGAGTAAGTTGGCCTGCACTTGGTACCTTTCCAGAAGATGGTACTGGGATAACCCCAAGCTGTATCTGTGTCCTTAAAAACCTCCTCATTATCCTATCTGCATCAAGCTGTGTGAGACATTAAGACAATCAAGTGATGGTCATGAATATCTTCTTTCTTTTAAAATGGACTTTTACAGTCTGAAACTCACTGGACTCGGTGAGTAGCTGATGCAAGGAGAAGACTGGTTCCAAGTCAGTGTAGGTTCTGACTTTCTAGGACCCTTGGGATCGGTCCTGAATGAGGTAGTTGGTTCTGGAGATCTTTTCTTAAAAGTCTTGGAAAGAGATCTGATCCTTTCTTATTACTTTTCTTTTTCTCTCTTATCCTGTCCTCCTTTATCCTTTTCCTTCTCTGGAGCCTTAGACTTAGGCTTGTCTTATTTCAAAGCAGAGGATGGTTATGGGGTATCCCCGGTCTGTGCCAGAAGGAGCATCTTTAAAACCAGACTGTCCCTTCCAGTTTGGAGGGACTTGCACTGAGAGATGCACAAGATTGATGTTAAATGTCAAGGTGCACAGCACCAAGACAATAAGTACCCTTGGAGTCTGGGTCTTGTGAAGGACATTTCTGCCCACACTCTGAGCATTTTTTAAACCTGTCAACTCAGACATCTTGAAATGCTACAAGAAAAGTTAGAGGAAAAGTTTTTTTTATATATTATAGTTATAATGAGAAAGGAGAGAGAGAGAGACAGAAGCCAAAGATAATAAAAGAGAAACTAATCACTAAAAAAACTACTGGTAACCACTAAATATAGAAGCTGGTGAGACAAAAACTCTCACAATAAGAGAGGAGTTGCATTAAGAAGGTAATAGTAATATTATAACCTGCTGCCAAGGACAGCTCTTGTGCATGACCATACTGTTCAAGCGGCGAATGAGTTCTGAGGTATAACCTCTAGAATTATGGATATGGGAGGAGTCAGAGCTCTAGATCCGATAAGCTTCAAGATTGGCGTCAAGGTCAGATCTGACAAACCACATGTTTGAGCAGATGAAAACGGACATCATTGATGTATCTTTAAATAACTGACCTGTTGAGAATGTAATACATTAGAAAAAACACTCCACTACCTACCTATTTAACTGAATAAACTTCTTGAAACTTCAACAAGACTTCTTTAGTCTTCCCACAGGGAGGGCATTGGAAATATAGTCTCCAAGATCTGCTAGCTACAGTAATTATATTTGGTCAAATCCTTTATACTCTGTTTCCCAATATTTTTCTGAACTACTGATTAGTTGTTAACTTCTTGTGAAGATAAAACAAAAAAAAAGTACAACCTATGTCAAAACAGATCCCCACCACAACAAAACTATTCCAGGCATGGTCAAAGCTCATTCTATCAGGTCCTTGGCTTCATCTGCAGCTTTTTGGAAAGGATTGGATTCTAAAAGCATTTTAGAAGCAGCAACTTGATCCCAGTAGTGCAGCTAGGGCAGGAGAAAGAAGGCAAATGCTCCAGGTGCAAAGTGTTAGGGGGTACAATCAGTCAATCCCGATCACTCTTAACTGCATACCAGCTTTTAAAATCCAGTATTGCATTTGTGGTCCAACCCGAGCACAGTAGCACTCTGTGTATTGTCTAAACATTGTGTTTGTTGTTGTATTATTTCAATTCCTCATACTCCAAGTCACTCATGATCTCTGTTGGCTAATGGTGCCTTAGACTTCCATGTTCCCCACAGCACTGGTTAGGACCACATCAAGAATTCCTGTACAGTCCTGCTTTGGTCAGGTGAAATACTCACAGTCCATGATCTCTGATGTCTGCTCACTCTCTCTCTGTTCTACAGCTCAGAATCTCACAGTCTACTTCTGGAGCATTCAGATCCCCACAGACTACTATCCTTTTCAAGATGCCCCACGCTTTACTCCTTACTACAGTCTCATTCTCCTCTTGTGATGTGACCAGAAACAATAACATGTATCACTCTACCATCCTACCCTTCCTCTACCTTAACTATAGAGAAAAAAAAACTTATCCTAAGTTCTAAACCTGCCTTACCTCATTCTAGATTTGGTGCACTTAGACAGCAGCCTTACCTTCGACAACCATATGTCCACAGTGGCGAGGAAATCCTTTTATTTTGTGCAACTTATAAGCAAGGGCATGGCATCTAGGTCCTAAGAGGTCATTATCCCACTGTACTCCGCCCTTATCAGACCAATCATAGAGTACAATGCTCCATTTGGTATGTACTTGACCAGGCATGTGCAACAACTAGAGCGACCTCAGAGGTTCCTTACAAAAAAAAAAAATACAAAGTGCAACAAACCTGCCTTATGCAAAGTGCCTTAAAGCCCTTTCCCTCTATTCAGTCTCTTAGAGTGCTGAGGAGTGATCTATGCCAGGCTTACAAAGCATCTGCAAACCCCACACTTATGAATCTTCTACATATTCTTAAGTCAAAGACTACCATAAATACAAGGTCTAGGGACCTGAATTTTGTCTGTGACTTAAACAGACCATGCTGGAGGGACAGATACATGTCCCAGAGACTGTCCCTTCTATGGAACAGGATTCCCATCTATGTGAAACCGAGTTCATCTGTTACCCAGCTTAAGCACAACCTAGACCAGTGGATGGGGAATAGGAAATTTATGCTGGGCCTGACACCATGTCCCTTATGGACACAGGTAGCTTATATATGTCTGGCCCTCAATGTCCTATTTGCATACAGGCCATCATTCTTTTGGGAAACTTGGCTAGGCTGAGAACCCCCACACACACACACACACACACTGGGTCATTAGCCTGTAACAATCTATGCCTCTATGATGATCTTCCTCTAGTTTGTCCTCAAATCTGATGCTTATCTTTATGTATATTGCTACCCATCTGTCAACTCTCCTTTTACTGTCATTCTTGACTACTTGTATTCAGACATCTCCATACCTACTTGTCACTTTCATGATCCCAGCAATGTCCACCCTTCTTGTCCTGCATCACTGCTTGTAATTCCCTCAGCTTCCAACCAGACTGCATTTCTAACCCCATCATTGTAAAACAGCCTTCTTACACATTAACACATCTTCCATCTAGCGTACCATGTTGCAGCTCTGCCTTTCTCCCTTACTACTTTATCCCACTACCCAAAGTCGAAATGGCCAAAATGTCACACAAGATACTTTGCATATCATCTACCAACATTTACTAAAACGCACAATCATCCCAGCCATAGCTTACACCACTTCAAAGACTGTCTAACTAGCATACACTATCTCAAATTCTTATAATAAAGACATGCGTGAATGGGCGTTCCTTCGTTGAAGGTTGCGCGTTAGGCCCAGCAAGCCAGTACGCAAAACTCTACTGCCAATCATTAGCATACGGGAGTTCTGCTGTGGCGAACTCTAACTGGGAAAAGTTGAAAGACACAAACAAACTCAAAACAGTTTTTAATGTGACCTAAATTCCTCCAAGTGCCACTTAGCATCTATATTGCAGTCATAGTGCTATGTCCTGCCCAGAAGCTGTGTTTAGAAGACTTTTAATATTACTATTTTGCAGCAATACTGAACAGAATCCAGGTCTTCCTTCCAACTCCTATCTATACAAACAAAGTAACTCACATAATCGTTCCTGGCTTTTTTACCAATACTCAGAATTCAGGATAAGCTACACCAAATCAGCACCTTCACAGCCCGACACAACCCAATCAATATCACAAAATCCTGGCTTAAATCTGTCAACCCGTCCAATTATTATTTCTTTCCAGGATGGGATTACTATATTAATGCCAAAAAAGGTGGTAGTACCTTATTACTATACAAATCCTGCCTAAACATAGATGTAGTAACACGAGCCAACTCCACAGCAGACTCCAACCAAAACTGAATTCTATTCAAAATTAAGACTACAAGCAAACACTCATACGAAACCTGCAAACTTCCACAAAGAGCTCACTACTCTCCTAGTCAAAGAATGCATCAGTCCTCACTCTCCATACAGTGCACCAAGTCCCCCATCTGTCATCTCTCCCGTCTACTTCAAACTAAAGAAACTAAAAACTCCTACCACTCTTCAGATATTGCTATATGCACCAAGTACAGATAATATACACCCCTGACATATGTACCACTGTGAAGACTCCATCTCTCTCTCTATCCTGTTCCTAGATGTCAATAACCTAAGCAACATCACACAATTTTATGCAAAATATATGGAAATTAACCATAGTCAAACCCTTGCCAAAGCAAGCTAAATGTACCAACACCTCCCATTTCTGTCCAATCTCCATATTATCCACCTTAGTTAAGATACTTAAAAAATTAATTTACACCCAACTAGTTATTGACATCCAGCAATACAAATTGCTGTCTCAAACACAGCTTCTGAGCAGAGCATAGCATTATGTCTGCAATATGGACACTGAGGCAAAACACTCCTTAAAATGGACAAATGCCTCTTTACACACGCAATCCTTATTGAATTAACCAAAGTCTTTGACCTTCTGGTCCACTCGATCATTCATAATGCACATGCTAGAACTGGGCATAAATACAGAAGTAACACTAATTCCACAACTACCTGTCTAATCGAGACTTCTCTTTCAAAACTGGATAATCCATCTCACCTGAAGCACTGTTAAACAAATGTGTACCAGGCAGTTAAATTCTGACCCCTTTACTTTTTTTCCATTTTTATTAATAAATTCCACTCTGACTTACATTAGCTCCTGGTATTGCTATATATTGACAATATCTCCTGTTCCACTTCAGCTGCTATGTTCAAAGCCCAGAACATCAATCAGAAGTGGATAGCAGCTTGTCCTATTCCTGGATTAATAAGCAAAATGTATTCCTTAACTCTTTCAAGACCAAATGCTTGATCTTTGGGACAAAACTTAAACTTGCCCAACTCACCAACTCCATTCATATAATAACTATGAGCAATAATTAACAGTGAGTATATCAGATTCTTAAATACCTGGGATTATGACTGGACTCATCCCTCACATTTATATAACTTGATAAAACGACACAAAAAACAAATTGCTTTCTAATCTGGGTTAAGAAAGTATCCCACTTTATATCCCACTCTGCCCACTAGAATATTATCTGTTACTTATCAATGCTGCCTCAAAAAGAACAAGGATGCTATCCAAATACTTTCAAATAAAACATGTAAATGTATCACTTTCTTCCCGCGACAAGAACAACACTATCAATAGAAAAAGCCAGATGGCTTCTTGTCAGATAAAGGGTTGGCCTCTCAGTTATTTAAACTCCTACATTCTGATTTATTTATTCCATTAGCTACTAAACTTACCAAAATATAACCCCCTATAACCTGAAAAGCCAGGAACACATTATATCTCTACTTGAAATTCCAGTAACCAACTTCAGTTTACTAAGCACTGAATGCCTACATTTGCTCCAAAGTTATGGGAATCTCTCCCTACTCATCTTGGAGTAATCACTTCTTACCATTCTGCACTGAATTGAAAGAAATACACATTTTAAACCATTCTAAATAAAAATACTGTCATTCAGGGCGCATAACATTAATTTACATCACATTCTTACACAGAATGTTCAGCTGTCAGTAGGATATTACTTCATCTCTCATCTCCTTCTCTAACCTTTAACCCTCACCCCATTTATAAAAGCACATTTTTGTACATAACATGTATTTGAAAATATTAGGTGAAGTAATCTGTTTTTTACCTTTTAATTATGTTGCATATCCTATTTGAATTTATTCAACTTTAACATTCTCTACTTCACTATAAGATAATACCTTTGTTTTCATATTTTCTGTACTTCTGTGCAGAGACTGAAATTGGTCCATTGAAATTAGAGCTTTACCAATCCCATCCTTTCAAATGTCAATGTCCCTGATGATAATCCTGATAATATTTCTGGTGACATACCAATATACAGTGGTTTAGGGCTTCAGCCAAACCTCACAGAGGGAGCAACTAAAAACAGTAGGAAAACTGTTCACTGACCTCTGGTGAGAGAGCAGAAATATTTGTATCATAAGTGCCCTAAGTATTTTTTCAGGATCTGAGATCTAGTACACTTTTTACAATCTAATTCAGGCATGGGTGCTGTACAGGTGTCTTATTTAATAAATCTTTGTCCTCATTAGATAATGTTAGTAAAATAAGGTATAGTAATTCTATCCAGCAAGGATTTATGTACCCAACCTGGAAGCTGGCAGAAAACTCTTATCCATAAGGGAAAAGGAAGAAAGGCAATTTGTTTAGCAAGCATTATAGAGCAAGTTCTGTTGCTCTGTTGCTCTGTTTATCTCTGGACTGGAAAATCTATAACAGTATCAACATGGCTTCACTAAACACAGATCTTACTTCACCAAACTAACATGCTGGTAATGCTTTAGGAGTGATACAGATGATGAAAGCCTTCTAGTAACACTGGTCTAGATAAATTCTTGTCTTAATTGCTTTACCGTTTTTCTCTATTTGATACTTCCATGATGGCATTTGGTTTCGATCTTTCCTTTCGCTTACTGCCCTGTGTTTTTGTGGTAAGCCTTTATCTGTTATTAATTTAACTGCATGGCAATATATCTTATTTACTTCTGTTATATCATATGAATTTCTATGAAAAGTCATGATTACTATGTTTATTTATTTTTTGCCAAACTTCTAGCTTTTTTGGGTTTTATTGACGTTCTGTAGTCTGTTTCTTTCGTTGATATTAATGTCTGACCATCTCTATTAAATCAAGCAACTCTTCTCTTAAGAGCATTTTCTTCTAAACTGAGGGCACATTCTTTGTTCTCCATTTCCTGCTGGTATTCTATAGAAAACTCCAGAACATCTTCCTGTGCCACATTTTTTTCAGTTTCATCCTATGTCATCCGTAGCTCTTTCATATAGGAACTCATTGGCCTATCATTCCACAACATCGACTGCGCCAGAGTTCCACAGTTTCCTAATCCTTTTCTTCCTGTGCAACTTCAACTGAACATTTGTACTCGTTTCCTATGAAAGGCTTCAAAGTATCTTCATATGGCAACTGATCAGATCTTTCTTGCTCCAATGATTTCTCCTTAATTTGTGGATCCATTGCTCTATCCTGCTGTGATGTTATGCAAGTTAGATTTTTACACAAAATCTTTCACTTTGCAGGTCATCCATAACCTCATTTTCTATTTAACTTCATTATTGCTCGTCTTCTTTTCTACTTCTGTATTGTTTTCTTATTTTTGTATTGCAGCATTTTCTATGTTTGGATGAATTGTCTGTATTTCTCTTCAAATATCTTTGGTGCTGCTCCTTTTGTACTAATTAGTTTTGCTTTCTCTTTTGCATACATATTGCACCATATTAAATCTCTTTTTCTTTCCCATGTCATATTTTTTCTTCAGATATCTCCTGCTCATCCTGTTTCTCCTTACTTTGGGGACCCGTTCCATCCTGCTATGATATAACTTGTGGTAGACTTTCTACACTAAATCCTTCACTTTGCAAGTATTCCATAACTTCAATTTCTATTTTTTTAACTTCTACTTTACTAATTTTCTGTTCTACACTCCCTCTATGGTATTATATTTTTTACTGTGAAATTTTCCATCAGTGGATGCCTTTGCCTGTATTTCTCTTCAAATATCTTTGGGACTGCCTTTTTTGTGTTGATTAATTTGGCTTTTTACTTTGCATAAATATTGCACCACATCAAATCTCTCTTTCTTTCCCATGTCCATATTTCTTTTTTATACCTTTCAAAAGTCTCTATATTTTGTTCTTTATATTTTTGCACTTCCTCAGGCACTTCTTTTTCCAAACAGCCCAAGGTTTCTTGATCTATATAATGTTTTTCACAAATTTGTTGTATTAATGAACACAAATCTTTATTTGAAGCCTTTGACGGTTTTTCATGTAGAAGTATTTTTCTTAAATCTAATTTCTCTCAATCTTTTTGTGTATTTTCTGTCTGAAAATTCTGGGCTTCTTGCATAATAGTAACAATACACAATTTCTTTTTTATCCTCAATAGTCCACTCTATCAACTTTATGGCTCTTTTTTGGCTCATCAGTTTTTATATTTTTGTGGACTACTTCTTTCTACAATGGGGGGGGGGGTGTCCTCCCCCCTGGGCCTGGCCTAGCCCTATTGTAGGAATGTTTTTGTGTCTTGAAGATTCTACACTGTCATTTTTTCCAGTTCTAGTACCAGTGAGCCTACCAGGATTGGATACTTTTTATCCCGTCTCTTGTGCTCCCAGCTATCTTTATTTTTTAACCTACTTCTGTCCATGATATATGCTATATAAAATACAGTCTATATATCAGTGTTGTCTTGGTGAGATTTTGTAAAAAAAAAAAAAAAAGGGTGACCCCGTGATGGTACTCACTTGACGATGAATTAAATTCCTGCAATATTACTCTCCTTTGCTTGCTGACTTGTCATCTCTCCATTCAGACCCCTTAATTTGCTATATGACCTTCACTATGTACTGACAGTAACAGCATGCACCATATTTCTTTTTACGGCTGGAAAAGAGTTGAACACAATTATATCTAGTAGATGGAAAATAGCTTTTTGTACCACTTCATATTTTGGAGGCACTGAATTTTTTGAGCATTTTCATAACTCACATCTACTCTATCAATTTTCATTTTCCCTTATATCATTTTATTCTAAACTGAGAGCGTGTTCTTTGCTCTCTGTTTCGTGTGGACATTCTACAAACAGTTCCAGAACATCTTCCTGTGCCACATTTTCTTCAGTTTCATCCTGTGTCATCCATTGCTCTTTCATATGGGAACTCACTGGCCTATCACTCAACAACATTGGCTATGTCAGTGTAGCCACCATTTCCTGTTTCTTCCATTACTGTGCAACTCCACCTAAACATTTGTATTGGTTTCCTACTGAAGACTCCAAAGTATCTTTATATGACAATTGACTGGATGTTTTCTGCTCCAGTGGTTTCACCTTTACTATCATGCTATCCTGCTGTAATGTTACCAAAGTTAGACTTTTTTACATTAAATCCTTCACTTTGCAGATAATCCATAACTTCAGTTTCCATTTCTAACTTCTCCATTACTAATCCTCTTTTCTACTTTCCCCTTTTATTTTCTTATTTTTTGCATCGTTACATTTTTCATAACTGGATGCCTTTACTTGTATTTCTTTTCATACAGTACGATATTAAATCTCTTTTTTTCCTATGTCCATATTCCTTCTTCAGATGTCTTCTGCTCCTCCTGTTTCTCCTTGCTTGGAGAACTCATTGTTCCATCCTAGGACTTGTGCATCCAGCTGTCTTTTTAACATAAACTGTGTTAGACTTTCTAGACTAAATCTTTCACTTTGCAGGTATTCCATAATTTCAGCTTCTATTTTTTTAACTTCTACTTTATTAATCTTATGTTCCACATTCCTCCTTGGTGATCTTAAATTTTTGTATTATGAAATTTTCCGTATCTGAGTGCCTTTTCTGTATTTTTCTTCAAATATCTTGGGAACTACTTTTTTACCTTGAGTAATTTGCTTTCTCATTTGCATAAATATTGCATCATATCAGATCTTTCTTTCTCATGTCCATGTCCCTTTTTCATACCTTTCAAAAATCTCTAGATTTTGTTCTTTATATTTTCGCACATTAGTCACTTCTTTATCCAAGCAGCACAAGGTTTCTTGGCCTGTGTAATGTTTTTTATGAAACTGTTGTATTAATGATAATAAATTTGGATTTGAATCTTTTGACAATTTTTATTGTGCAAGTATTTTTCTTTTCTCTAATTTCTTTCTTAATCTTTTTGTATAGCTTCTGTCTGGAAATTCTGGGCTTCTTGCATAAAAGTAACAATACAGAATTTGTTTCTAATCCTCAGTAGTCCACTCTTATCATCTTCAAGGCTCTTTTCTGGCCTGTCAGTTTTTGTGGACTAGTACTTTCTTCTATAACAGGGGGGCCCACCCTCCCGCTTGAGCCTGGCATAACCCCATTATAGGAAAGTGTCCATGTCTTGAGGATTCTAGACTCTCATCTTTTCCATTCCTGGCACCACTGCACCTACAAGGATTGGGCACTCTTTTATCTAGGACTTGTGCATCCAACTGTCTTTTTCATTTTTAACCTACTTTTCCCATGATATATGCTATATAAAATGTGGTCTATATATCAAATGTCATCTTGGTGAGATTTTGTAAAAACAGGTTCCACCTTGTGAAGGTACTCACCGAGACTCGAGGATTAATTCAGTTCCAGCAACACGACTCTCCTTTGCTTGCTGCTCTCTCTCCATTCAGGCTCCTTCTAGTGATGTTCTTATCATGAAGCTGAAATCTATGCTTAGTAGATATGAGATACCAGATGAGATGCTAGACATGGAACACAAGATGAGGTAATACCTTACAGTGGTGAGCCATTTTCTGAGGCAAGAATCCCCTTTTGGGAAGTAATGAAACTTTAAATATACAGCCAAATTCCTATACATCCAGAGAACAATATTGTAGTAGAACACATTGTCTATATTTAAAAAAAAAAACAGATAAGAAAATGTGACAGCTCTCAAAAGTCAGATTGCTATTTTTCATTTATTGAATATAGAAATGTGGCTTTCTAATCTGTAGGAGTTCAACTGTACAACTGTTAAAGGAAAAATGTCTTAAATCTAAATGACCTACTTCATATTTACTATTCATTATTGAAAATTAGAGGAATGCAACTACGTTATTAAAAGGCAGCACAGGCAGAACTTTTACTATGACTGACCTTTGATGAATCTTTACAAGCTGCAAAAACAATGGGAAAGAAAGAAGGGGGGTATTCATAGTCATCACATGAACGCGTTAAGGCTATCAGCACTGACTGCAAATGAGTGCAGTAAAGTCACTTTTCATACAGGCCACTTACAGTAACACTCAATGGTCGAGAATAAGCCTAAGCAAATGAAGTCATAATGAGATATAAAATGGTGTATGCTGATGAAGCATTCTCCTGCCTAGTTGTGATTCCTAGTCAAATGCAGATTCATAATGAAATGTGGTGTCATGCCTATTCCATCTTATTTGCAAACTGCAATAATGCTGCCTGCCTAGCTATTTACTGTGTGTGAACTACTTGTCCTGGCCAGCCCAAAAGTTTTTGCACTCACCATTCAAGATAGTGGAGATATAGGCAGAGAATGACTCACTATAATTTTAACAATCAGGAGACACTTGGTAGGTTCAGTGTGGACAGAGATATTATAAGGGACTTAGTGAGCATGTGTGACCCCCACACGGATACTTGTGGGATGCGTGGACTTCCTATATCTGTGGATACTATATGTAGAACCCTCACTATACTTGCCACGGTGACCTTCCAGAGACAGGCTCAGGACACATTGGGCATGTCACAGACTTCTTCTTCAAGGATACTTCAGCAGTTTCATGATGCACTCTTTGCTGTACTCTTAACTGAGCCAGGTCGTTTATGGGTTGGCACGTTTCCCTGAGATATTCAGTGTGACATATTGCAACCATGTTGCAATTAAGGCCCATCTCTTCCTTGGTGGGAGTGGTACTGTAATAGAAAGGGTTACCATTCCATCAATTGCCAGGCAGTGTGTGATGCATGGGGTTGCATTACCAACATCTCTACCCGGCATCCTGGAAATGCACACAATTCCCATATCTGGCACACTAGCTCAGTCCACCACATCTTTCTGAATGGTCGAATCTCCAGTGGTCATCTTGTTAGTAAGTGGATTTTTTTTTTTTTATCATTTAATTATTTATTCATTGTAAAATGTAATTCTTAATACTAAAGCATGTTTTCTTTGTTTTGCCTCTACTGCCTCTCTCTCTCTCTCTCTCTCTCTTTTTCTTTCTTTCAGGTGATACTGGATATCCATTGGAGCCATGTCTCATGACACCATGAGAAATCCAAGTGGAGCTACACAGGAAAACTTTAACACAGCTCTTTTCCAGACCATACTGTCATCAAGAGGTCTTTGACCTCTTGAAGAGTCATGTTAGGTGCCTGGATGAAGTGTCTTCAGTATGACTCAGCTACTGTACGCAGGATGTTTACTGCAAGTTGCATCCTGTACAATGTGATCATACTCCAGTCTAATGGTATCACTGCAGTGCCTAGTTCCAGTCCTACTATGACTAATACTAACCAGCTGGCAGCAGCAATAAAGGACCCCATGCAACAGGCTTGTGCATGGCATACAGCTGCACATATATTAGGCAGGCAGTATCTTGTCTAAAACTATGAACCATGACATTCAGGTTAGTGTTTCCTTTCTTGATCAAAACGCAGAGTATAGTTCATGCATGCAGGAATATTTGTGGTTTGTGCTGTGTGGTGCATGGTCTACTGTCACTGCTCATGTAACATTCCTTCCCATCTTTAAATAATTAGGTACTTGCGTATTATTGCAACCACATTTTCTGACGTGCTGGACTTGTGTCTTTTACTCAAACAACAACAAGGGAGTGTAATCAGGAAGGGTAGACTGGTAAAAACTCTTCTGGGATGTTGGTGTTGGCTTTGTAAAATGAGTAAGGGTTTAAATTTGAGGATTTGTGGCTAGCGTGCTTGAAAGACGTCAAGCACTGAATTCAGCGATCATCACAGTGGCTGCGCATTTATACATACGTTGGCCTGAAAGGAGTGTGGACAACTAATAGCGTGTGATGTTTAGACACACACACACACACATCCAACGAATTAGTTGCTTTCAAGCACGCTAGCCATAAATCCTCACATTTGCAAACTCTTAATCATTTTTACAAACCCACCACCAAGATCCCAGAAGAGAGTGTTTTAACAGTCTACCCTTCCTGATTACTTTGTAGACAGGGTACTGCTTTGCTTCTCTTTTATGATGGCTTTCTGTTCTCAGGGCAAAGGCTGAGAAAAAGGAGTGTGTTTTAAGTGGAATTGGGGAGTTACTTAACTGACATCATGAGATGTTGGCAGTAAATGGGGAAACCCATTTTTCAAACCTTATTTCTTCAGCCTTTGAAGTGAGAAACCTTCCTAAAAAACAGAACATATTAAAGAAAACATGTCTCTGAGGTTTTTTCATACTTCATTGGTCCCAGTTGACACAAGGAGAAGCCATCAGCATTAGCACGGAAATGCGGTTGCGATAATACGCAAGTACCAATAATTATGATTTTTTTTTTAATTTCAGAACTAATGAAGTTCTCCCACCTAGTCATGCATGAGTGCTCACTGTTCAGTGATGTTGTGAGGCATCATAAAATGATTAACCACATTTTAACTGTTTTGCACAATAAATTCTGCTGAGGTAGTGAGCCCAAGTATGCATGTACTGACTGTATGGTACAATTACTAAGAAGTGTTACTTCATTATTTAACGAGTTCATAACTCTCAACCGACTGAAAACATATTATTTTTTATATTATACAATGTTTCTTGTCGGTTAAGGTACTGCACATCAAATTTATTTCATTTTGTCATACACAATAATCTTGAAAACAAAACCATCATCATTTGTGCAGTGGTGAGGATGAAGGTGCAGCAGTGTTTGTTTACATGGCAGGGCACTCATTTTAATCTTTAATGTTCTTATTTGTTTTTCCCTGAATACTTGAGTATTATTACTTTTAAGTTGTATGCAACTACCATCTGTAAGAATGGTAATGCATAGAGCATTAATGATGCTAACGATTGCAACATTATGTTATGAGATGCAGCTTTCTTTCCACAGTTCCATGAGGTTTTAAGCAGTACCATAACAGGAATGAAATGCATACAATTGAAAAGTGTCCTTAGTTCCCCCACTTTTTTTTTTTACTTTATTAAATACGTTTTTCACCTTCAAGTTGGGCATTGACATGTGTGTGAGGTCAAATTGTAAGTAACAGAAATGTCACACTTGAATCACAGTTGGTCAAGGTCAAATATGTCCCCTAAAGATATGCCAGATAACTGTGCAAGTGATTTCAAACAGGGGCTATGATTAGGGGTGAATGGTGAGTTGGTCTGATGGTGAGATCTAATTGATGCAAGTGATCCCACTGACACTGATCTGATAATGCTGTGGGACCATAATCAAGATCTTGAATAAGAGGTTTTGCTAGATGCAGATGAATGCTGACGTACCTTGCTAGATACAGATGAATGCTGATGTAGGCAAGACCAAATGTAGACTGAAGAGCAGGATCAGTGAACACCTAAGAATCATCAGGGATGGCTGTGACTTTAACGCACTGGCTAAGCATATTTCATTACATCCTGGGCATCAATTTAAGTTTATCATAATAGACTCAGTAGACATACCAGAAAGGGGAGGAGCCTGGCCTTATTTATTAGAGAAACCCGAACTTACTTGGCAATTACGCCTTAATTCTGTAAATTGGCCAGGATTAAATTAAAGTTTGTCCATCAGCAGTTTACTAAAATTAAAGGTATTAAAAAGATGAGACTATTTTATTGCTATTTTAAAAATATATATACATACATAGTATATACATGTGTATATTTATCTATATATATATATATATATATATATATATATATATATATATATATATATATATATATATATATAAAATGTATAGTATATACACACCCTCCTCTCCCTATCTACACCTTCTTTACTTCCTTTCCTATAACAATACCTTACACCTAACCCATCCAAATGTACAAACTACACACTACAATCCACTTACTGCTGTTAATTACACTCATACTACTACTCCCTTAACTTTAGCCTACCTGCTTACCTCCTATGAGCACCCATTAAATCCAAGTTTTCAGTACCCCAATAAGCCAATTACCTCTCCTTCACTGCCTATGCTCTCCAACCATGTTAATATAACATCTACACCCTGCTACCTACTACCTAAATGTCATAGAATAGCCCACATTAGATACTACACTCTCAACTCCAGAAGATTCCCAAACCTATACTGTAAATCCCCAGACCCTAGATTTCTGATACAGCTCCTCTCTTTAAAAGATGGAGATATCCACCCAAACCCAGGCCCAACAACTACTGCTACCACTCAATCCCTCTACTGTTCATCCCCTTCCCAAACCACCTAACTCACTCTTAATTTCTCACCTCAATGTAGTAGTATTAATAATAAAATCACACAGCTCCACTCTCTCCTAGAAGTCTACTCCTTTGACATTCTATGTTTAACAGAAACCTGGTAAAAACTGGTTACTAAAGACAATGAAGTCATCCCACAGGCTATAACATCTTGCAACTTGACCGTGTAGCTAGAAAGGGTGGTGGGATTGCCATCTTATTTAAATCTAGCCTTCAAATTACTACCTATGATACTAAACCCCCTCTAATGCTGACATTTTTATTTCCAAACTCCATATCAACACTTAAAAAATCAATTTATATTGTCTGCATCTATCTACCACCTGCCAATAACAATGCCACCCAAGAGGATCTCCTTTGCTGGTTATCATAAAACTTACCCCAAAAAAACATAATCCTAGGTGATTTCAACATTGATTGGAAATGTTGCAGCGGTGATCACCCAACCACCCACATCAATCTATTCAGTTTCTCTCAAACCATTACCTCCCCTACCAGGATAAACAAACCCAATAAGAAAGAAAGTACCTTAGATTGGATCCTCATAAATAATCTTCCCCAGACCTATGAAGCTGGAACTCTCCCTGATGATGTGAGTGACCACTCACTCACCTATATCATCAGGCATAAGACCAATCTTCCCATTCCAACCTTTTGCAGGACAATAAGAACCAAAAAGAACTTTAACCCTGAGCTCTTCCAAAACGAACTAAAAGCATGCAACTGGTCTCCCTTAAAATGCCTCCCATTGGAAGATGCTGTTAAATACTTTAACTAACTTCCTAGCTATACTTGACCACCATGCTCCTACCCGCTCTATCAGAATCAGAACTAAATCCACCCCATGGCTTTCAAAAAAAATCAAGCAAAGAATCCATCTTAGAAACAAATATTGGAATAAATGGCGAATGACATAAAAAACATTAAACCAACAATATTTCAGACAGCTGAGAAACAACACTAAAAAATCTATACTCTCTGACAAAATAAATTACTACCTACAATTCCAGCAAACCTACCATAATAAATCACAAACGTTCTGGGCGTGCATTAACAAACTATTACACCCAGGGCAATCCATCATTCCAAACCCACAAGGCACAGACCAGGAAAATCCCAAGCATACTGCAAATGCCTTTAATACCTTTTTCACTGAAGCCATTCAAACACTTGCCAGTCAGTTATCACCTCAAGACTTTCCTATATCTAACTTAAACTCCACCCAACCCCCACTATTTCACTTCCAACCAGTCCCAACAACATATATTCTCACCCTTATCCAAAAAGTGAAATCATCCCCTCTTTCAGCAGACCAGCTACCTGCTGAATATCTACAAAAGGCAGCTAAATCCATCGCCTATCCCATTTCCATCTTGATTAACAGAACCATCACTGAAGGACACATCCCAAGTACCTGGAAAGTCTCCCATATTTACCCCCTACATAAAGGCGGAAGCTCTACTGACTTATCCAACTACCATCCCATAGCCCTATTTTCTCCTTTGGCAAAGATCATGGAGAAATGTATCCACAAGCAAATGCTAGACCACCTTATCCATAATAAATTGCTATCCAGCTGTCAACATGGTTTCAGACCTTCCCTCAGCACTACTACTGCCCTCCTCTCCTTTACAGACCATATTAAAAAAAAAACGCAACCAAAATATTCTTTCCTCTGCATTGTTTATCGAGCTGTCAAAAGATTTTGATGTGGTAAATCACCAGATACTTTTACACATCCTTACATCCCTGTGACTAGATAAACCTGCTATAAAATGGTTCAAATCCTACTTAGAAAACAGACAACAGGCTTTTTGGCATAATTCTCTATCTTCCCACCCTTCATTTAACCGTGGTGTCCCCCAGGGGTCCATCTTAGGACCCTTACTGTTCACTTTATTTATCAATGACTTTCAACCTAGCAATTCCCCAGGCTACATGCATTCAATACGCAGATGATTCCACTCTTGTATGCTCATCCTCAACCACATCTGAACTTCACTCCATTACCCAAACAGTGTTTAACACAGTTGAAAAATGGTTTTCACAGCACTGTCTCCTCCTGAACCCCCAAACAACTAAGCTTCTCCTTTTTACTCCTACACGTAGGTCCTCCCCTATAGATTTCACTGTAACATCCAATAATGGCACTCTCATATCCCCAGAACCTACAACAAAACTACTAGGCATCACCATAGATGACAAACTCAGCTTTGACACCCATATCAATAATACTCTACAAACTGTTAACAAAAAACATGGCGCTCTCTATAGGGTCAAAACCCTTCCTTTCTCCTTCAGCTAGAATAACTATTGCTCACACTCATCTAATCTCTGCTGTCCTCTATGCCTCACCCATATATACAAATCTATCTAAAAACAACCTCAATAAAATGGAACATTCCTACAATAACAGCCAGATTTGCTACAGGAAACCCTTTCAGAACTCACCACTGTTATAATCTAAAGCAGCTTGGATGGCTCGATCTGCAAAATCAGCTCAATTTCCACCACCTGACCATTGCCCATAAGACCCTTTACCAACCAACAAATACTCCCATACTTTCTACCCTCATCACCCCCTATAACAATCTAGAGACCCTATGTTCATCACACAAACTGCTTGTAGATATTACAAAATCCAACAACAGATCTGGGGACTCTCTTTTCTCTAATACTGTTGGAAAATCCTGGAACCTTCTTCCCAATGAACTTTCCTCACTTCCCTCTATATCACTCTTCAAAAGGAAACAAACTCTTCCTCAGAACACACTGGTTGTGCCCCTGTACAAAGCCTGACTAAGCAACTAGCTTTTCTTGCCTCTGCCTACCCTTTTCTTCTCTCTAATCAAGTCCTACTCTCCTTGAATACAACATACCCTGGTCCTGCTATACACCCTTATTTACATCTTCTGGAAACTTAAGATCATTGAGACTACCTTTTACTATAATAACTACTGTTTAACATACCTTCTTTTTCTTTTATTATGTAACAACCTGTAGTCTGTGTTTTTAACTGCATTACTCTGTACTATAAATGGATTGTCTACCTTATATGATAATCTCTAAACTATTCCTTCAAAGTTCATTGTACCTGTTAGTTGTTTATGAATCTTGTGTGAATGTGAGTTGTTTTGTTTTTGATATTTGTTCTCACAGAGCTTATATCCCTGGGCCTCTACTGAAAATGGACATATATCCAGTTAGACTAGCCCGGTCAACAAATGTAAACTAAAATAAAATAAAATAAAATAAAATAAATAATTGTAAAATAAATATATAGGAGTATATAGTTTTTTTTCTCACCTTAATGCGGTCTCACTAATTGTTGATTATAAAAACATTTTTAATTGCATACATGTAGATATACAGTTTTTTGGAAATATATGAGTATCATTACACTAATGGATATGCTAGGAAATAGTTATGTGTTTTGATATTTTGTTATTGATGTTTTAAAAGTTTGTCTATAAAAGACACTAAAGAATGTGCTTTTTCAGCATGTAGAACACATATAACTTGTTAGTGGTGTAGGTGTGTTATTCTTTGAACGGTTCCACTGTGAACGTGTTTTTTATAGCTTTAAATGGGATGTTCATAATGTGAAGGAAATTATGTCATTTTTAAAGCTTTAAATAGCGCGAAAAATAAATAAGTATCTGATGAAGTTCCTATGTAAATGAAATTGGGACGAAAGCTCTTATTTTGTATTTTTAATAAAGCTGTGGAATCTGCTTCTGTACTTGCCTTTTCTTTTGGATTTGGAGTTTTATGTTTGTTTTTTGTTTGGATTGGTTTTTGGGCTATGTGAATGGAGGCAGAGCAGCTCAGCACAACACAACTTGGTGCAACGCAGTCGAGCGTGAATGGACAGCATAATGGTTCTTTAAGTGAGTTAACTGCGTTAATACAACAGTCAACGCAGCATTTGGACTGTCTTGAACAAGTCTCCCTATCGCAGCTTACAGCACATCCTACACCAGGTGGGATTAATACAGAATTTGGATGCAGTGAAGAGTATAAACATTAACGCTAATCATGGGACTTATTTGGCAGCACATTTGGCTTCCAGGCGAATAGTTAAAACTAATGAAGCGACTGTCAACAATGCTGAAAACAATGGAAAAATGCGAGTACTCAAAACATACCTGAATTAACTAATTGGCTAGGAATGAGTCTTGCTTTGCACAGAGTTCACGAATCAATAATGAAACTTTAACTGACAGATTAAATGAGTTTGACTGCTATTTATTGAAAATTAGAAAACTGCAGGTGGGCAATTCATATTTTGATGAGTGTTTGAAACAGAAAGTAGTACCAAAAGGGCTATGAACGTGGTGATATCCAACAGGGTTTACTGCAGGCTCAATGTTTCATAAAGAACTGTTACATTTTTGGATAAGATTGGGTTTGAGCACATGGTTGTTGTTGTTGTTTGGGGTCGCCACAGCGGAACTCCAGTCTGCTAATGATTGGCAGTAGATTTTTATGAAATGCCGAGGTGCCAGCTCGACACCCAACCTTCAACGAAGGCACGCCCATTTACGCATGCATGTCTTTCGAATGCTACCAAACTGCGGGGAGGACATGCAGACTCCACACAGAAGGCACTCCCAAGCCCAGCCGAGAATCGAATGGGAAAACCTCTTGCTGTGAGATAACAATGCTACCGCCGTACTTATGACATAATGAGACTCAAATAGAGAACTTAAACAAGGAAGTCATGGCTCTTGGATAGTCTTATTACCCATTACCCTGCATTTAACAACAATAAGTTTGATTACTGCCCTATTTTTCAGACAATTGATGAACAAATGTAGGAGATTAAAAATAGAAAAGCAAAAAAAGTATGAGGGATGAAAAGGAATATAACAACAATACAGCATATCCCCCTCCCCAACTTCCCAAGAATGGTATTCTAATAGACCTGGAACTGATTACAATACTGATTTAAACATCAGTTATGGTAATGATAACACCAACCATGAAATATTGGGTGACCATTTTTTAGATGAGGAGGAATACCCCCCCCCCAGGCGCTCCAAGCGAATAATGAACCAACGTGGGGCCAACAACTATCAAGGGAAGAAACAGTTCAATCCAGACCAATGGGGGACATGTCATACCAACAGGGGGAACAAAAGGAACACTTGGAGGAATTGACAGAGATAACGGACCTGGGCGTCGAATTATTAGAGACCACTACCAATGGACAAAATGTCCTTTTGCCACCATTGAACATTGAACTTAAGAGTTCAAGGGACTTTAAAGTTTACAACTTTTCTGATTTGTCCATTAATGTTAATACTTGTGATCTTTTTGCTAAAGGCTTTACATTTGTACCCAGTCAATCTGTGAATTTGGTACATACTATACTGGATTTAAAATATACAAGAAACAAACTTGAATGTGATGTTTTATAAGGTGGAACAAGTACATGACCCTTTTAGAATTTCAAGCACTTACCTCCATCCACCCAGTTCTGGCAACATTTGAGAAGGCTTGTGAATTAGACCTTCGGGCACGTAATAATAATAATAATAATAATAATAATAATAATAATAATAATAATAGAAAGAATTTTGGTAATACTACCAGTAATAACTTAAACTGGGATAAGAAATTTGAATTGAATCTTTTGAAACAAAATAAAAGTATTAGAATAATGAAACCAGACAAGGGGGGAGGGATTGTTACAATGAATAAAACAGATTATGTTGGTAAAATCAGAGAGATTTTGGAGACAGAAGCCTACACTAGGCGCTCTCTTATTGAGTTGAATGACACATACAGAAAAATAAAGGGTTTTATACAAGACTTGTTCATTGATGGGTCAATAAGTATCAATGAACTTCACTACCTTTCAGTGGAATTTACAACTATACCTATAATTTTTGGAGTGCCAAAAATTCATAAGAACTTGGACCAACCCCCAATGATAATTGTGGATGTCAGGGGATATATAACCTATCCCCTTGCAAAAATCTTGGACAAGGAATTAAATAAATACATAAAGGGGGAACCTTTCATTTGTATTGCTTCCTGGGACTTCCTCAAAAAATTAATTATATTAAGTACAACAATTTTTTGTTTATTACAGTTGATGTGGTCAATTTGTATGGTGTCATTTCCCATGATTTGGGCGTCCAATGGTTCTGTGATTACTTACACTCTAAACATATTCCCCAGGACAAGATTAATATGTACGAGCAAGTACTGAAGATGGTACTAAGAAATAATTTTATATTGTTTGTAGGGGAATATTATTTACAGAACCAAGGGGTGGCTATGGGCTCCTGTATGCCAATATAGTAAAGATAGAACGGGAAAAGCATTTCCTAAGAACATCACCGCTATTTCGTCATTGTAACACTTATATACATTATCTGGACGATATATTTATTTTGTGGGAAGGGCCTAGAGAACTTATAACTCCATTCCTTGACCATATAAATAACACAACTAATTTCCTGAGACTTACTCATACAATTAAGGAAGACGAAATCCCATATTTAGACGTATTATTAAAGAAGGACCAAGAGAATGAAAGTTTAATGGAAATGTTCCATAAGGAAACATATTCCAATAGTTTCCTTCATTTTAATAGCTGCCACCCTTTCACACAGAAACGAGCTGTTTTAAAAGGGCAGTTGGTATTAGCAGCACAAATGGTTACATTATGGGATAGTTTTATTAAGGAATGTCAATTTTTGAAAGATATGTTTTCAAAGAGGGGATATCCAACTGTACTAATAGACGAGATCATGGGTGAGGTGAAGTCCAAGAGAAGGACTTGACATTTTGCGCCCATTTTGGGACCTAGGATACCCATTGGATTAGAGAATGACAGTAGTAGGGTGTAGACAATAACACAGAAGGTAGGGATCTTGCTCCAAGTGCACATTTAAGTACTGGTTTAAATAATCTAAACTCTACTACCATAGAAGTCATTCCTTACCAATCCAGTTTTCTAACAACTTTTTCTAAAGATGCATTCTTAGTTAAAATATTTTAATAAAAAACTGGGATTTTTTAAGAGGTGAAAAAGATGTTAGAGAAATAGTAGGTGACAAACTCATTTGTGCATTTAAGAAGGGGGTCAAATTTGAAAAAAACCTGTTTGAACAAACCTGGTATAAGTATAGCAATAGACATATGTATAAATGTGGGGCATGCAAGTTTTGCCCCAATATATTAGAAACTAAAGAATTAGAAATAAATCGGGTGCAAATAAGAACCGCAGGGAGATACGGCTGCACTAGTGAACGGGTAGTGTATGGTGCAGTTTGTGTCCATTGGCCTTGTTTCTATGGCGGCAAGACCAAACGTAAACGAAAGAACAGGATCAGTGAACACCTAAGAAGCATCAGGGATGGCTGTGACTTTGAATGCACTGGCTAAGCATATTGCATTACATCCCAGACATCAATTTAAGTCAGGGGTGGGCAAACTTTTTGATTCGTGGGCCACATTGAGTTCTAACATTTGACAAAGGGGCCGGAACAGGAGCAGATAGATGGCATGCTTTGAAAACATCACCTCATTGGGGGAAAAATACACATCTTGGGATATGGAGAAAACATGTGCTTTAATTTCCAATGAAAATGAAGAAAAGCATTACAATAAAATCTCTGACTTCGAAATGAGTCTTTATACACTGAAAATCAAATAAATGACCATTTTATTTTAAAGCACTGAAAGTTCTGTTATCCTTCAGGATATCACCATCACTCTCCTCCTGACTGTCTTTTTTCAAAAACGGTAGGAGATGCAGATGTACTTGTCCTGTTCCTTTTATTCAATTTGTTTCCCCTGTGCCAAAAGTCAACAACGACCAGTGCAAGGACGAAACAGTTGCAGCAAGTCAGTCTGTGAAGCATTATATTTGATCTGCGCGCACTGTTTATTTTAACAACGTGCGTATCACGGAGACACACACATTTTAATGGGAGCAGTGTTGTTGGTCTCCTTTTTTAGCCAGCGCATCAACTTCATAGAGGGGCGGTGGGTCAAAGGGTAAAGTGCAAACGTGGAGTAATAGGCCTACGCTTCACCTCAACAAAGCCAATATATCTAGAGTGCGCCATCTAGTGAGGAAACAACAGAATTGCAGGGGAAATAAAACATTAACAAGGTTAATTTATTAAATTTTTTCAAGTTTGGCGGGCCGAATCAAAACGTTTAACGGGCCGCATGTGGCCCCCGGGCCGTAGTTTGCCCATGCCTGATTTAAGTTTATCATATTAGACATACCAGAAAGGGGAGGAGCCTGGCCTTATTTATTAGAGAAACTCGAACTTACTTGGCAATTACACCTTGATTTTGCAAACTGGCCAGGATTAAATGAAAGTTTGCCCATCAGCAGGTTACTAAAATTAAAGGCATTAAAAAGATGAGACTATTTTAAACATATATATACATACATAGTATATACATGTATATATATATATATATATATATATATATACATACATAGTATATACATGTATATATATATATAGGAGTATATAGTTTTTGTTCTCACCTTAATGCGGTCTCACTAATAATTTTATTTTTCTTATCATTGATTATAAAAAATTTAATTGCATACATGTAGATATACATTTTTTTGGAAATATACGAGTATTATTACACTAATGGACAGGCTAGGATATAGTTATGTGTGTTAATATTTTGTTATTGATATTTTAAAAGTTTATCTATAAAAGACACAGAAGAATGTGCTTCTTCGGCATGTAGAACACATATGACTTGTTAGTGGTGTAGGTGTATTGTTATTGTTTTTAATGGTTCCACTGTGAACACTTTTTTTATGTTTGGGTAGCTTTAAATGAGATGTTCATAATGTGAAGGAAATTATGTAATTTTTAAGGCTTTAAATAGCATGGAAAATAAATAAGTATCTGACAAAGTTCCTATGTAAATGAAATTGGGATGAAAGTGCACATTTTGTATTTATATTAAAGCTGTGGAATCTGGTTCTGTACCTACCTTTTTTTGGAGTTTTACATTTGTCTTTTGTTTGGAATAATTATATACACATGCAAAGTTTCAGTCAAGCAAACTAAAGTTGTGCTAAAGTACTGTTGGAACTATCATGAATACATTCACAATAATAAGGAAAACAGTTCAACAGATCCATACTTCCCCTAGCCACTAACACTTTGTTATTATAATAGTGTAATTTTTTCATTCATCAGTGACACTCAGAAATCTTCTAGTATACACACATGTATGTTGAGCCATCAAAACAGTCTATATTATCTTGCCAAAAGGTGTGTTCAGTGAACATGTCTTCATCGGCAAGTAAACAGCGAATGCTGAAATCAATGAAAGGCCACATCAGTAACTTTTTTCCCCAGGGGAAAAAAGCGCTTGGCCTACTAAACACCACACAAACCTTCAAACCCTACAAAGTGGTGGGCTTCACTCAACATTTCTTTTGGCAAGATAATATAGACCCTCTAAACATCCTTGCCACTTCAGTAGTTCAGAATTAAATCCCTGTGTTTCTACCATATATGTACAATCACTAAATGACACCAAAGTAAATGATTTTCTCACTGATCACTAATTATTTCCACTACTGCTGCTGTAATAAATTTCCATTTACAAATGACAGCTTTACTGTATTCACTAAAGTACGGTAATGTACCCATCATATAAGTAAAATAAACATGTTTTGAAGTGAACTCAGTCTTACATAATTGTGAACTATTTTATATTAATTTGCAATATTTTTACATTTGACTTACTTTAAACAGTCTATTCTTGAGTGATCACAAGTTTATATGGTGGTGTTACAGTTATTCATACAAATTCAAATTAATTTATGCATTTTTGGACAAAGTAGTCCATTTTACATTTATCTCTATGAATTGCAGTAATTCACAAAAGTGTATGGCAACTTATCCACATAATTAGGGCTCAACAACTCATGAACGTGGCCTCAAGTTCACATTAATGTATTATGGACAGTGGTGGTGTCTGCTGCAGTCCCCAGCACTACCCAAAATACTGTGGGAATACATGGATAGCCTCAGTTATTCTTAAAGGTGACCATGTTTAAAACAGGCAAAATGGAGTCATATGCATGTGAGTTTACACAACCATGAAGTATAACCCCTGCCCATCTAACATCATCTGGCAAACCTTATCATTTCAAAGCACTCAGCATTTACTAAAAGTTGGAGAGTTGGTACACACACACACACACACACACACACACACACACACACACACACACACACACACACACACACACACACACACACACACACACACACACACACGAGTATTTAGTTCTGCAAAAAGCACCCCACAAAAAAAACATAGGTGCTGCTGCTGTACTGTATGAGGAATGTATAAATGACATTCAGATGTAATAGTCCAAAAAGGCAGCAAAGGCAATATATATCAGCAGTAGCAATCGTAACAGAGAAAAAAATGATGATTTCATTAATGACTCTTATCCAGCATATAAGTGAACTGTGAATGTGTTCCTCTAAAAAGAAAAATGTAGGTGACAAAAATGTTTGGTCAGACCAAACTTGCTAATAAGAACAGTACTGGGTCTAATGCCCCTGCTGGTTAACTAGGTTTAGTTATGATGTCATTCCCCAGAAGGAGTGGTTCTAAACCAGTGAACCGCAGTCCTGTTCATACTTTCTTTATTCTGGTACTGGCACTTTGAATGATGGCAGCACCTGTGAAGGCATGAGATCATACTCCCAGCTGGCCAGATAGAGACCAATATAATGCTCTACCTTCTGAGAGATTCATACCTGGAAAAGATCCAGGCATACATTAGAGGTTCTGAGTAAAAAAATCGACATCTGGCAGGGGTCGCGTCAGCAACTCTTGTCCCTGACAGGGATCACCTGTTCTGGCCCACAGTACCATCACAGGTACAATGTCCAGCCCACAGTACCATCACAGGTACAATGTCCTACAGAAGTGTAGGCACAACCAACTGGGTGAGTAGGTTGACCAAGTGGTAGTGAGAAGGCCAGAGTTCTAACTAATTTATTTGGTCATATTAAACATAGGTTTAAAAAGTAAACTATTATAAGGTAGCATAATTTAACGCATTTGGAAGAAATATGTGTAACTCCAGATATGTATCTATAGTAATAAATTATAATAATGTAAAAGAAAACATAAGCATATATTCACATAAACAGTCCATACATTCCATGCCATTCTAAATGATAACATTCTCGTTTGTATAAATACAAATGTATATGAATGAGTAAATAAATATATGTAAGTATGCATATGAATATCTATAAATTACGGGTATAAATCTACATGAGTACACTTACAACAATTTCTTCATGTATATAAATGTATGCATTTATACACAAAAATATTTGCACTGTTATATAATTTCATTTACAATATGTATTACCTTAGTTGTTGAAGTACATGCAGACAGTTTTTGTAAAGACAGGATTTTGTATGTGCAGGCAGAAACTATTTATTAGTATAAGAATTGTAAAAGACAGCTGTACTATTTGTGATGGTCAATAAGCTCAGTAAGTAGTAAATAACTGGTTGTGGAACAATCCTAAATGCAGAGGAGTTAGGGGATACAAAGCAAGTTTTCATAGAGATCATAGCAAGACAGTTAGATCTGAGGAGGGAAGGGGTAATGTGACGTGATGCAACTGGGAGAAATGATTGTGAGGACAAGATCAAAACGATTAACACCTCTCAAGTGTATAGAGACAATTTGGTCAAGCCTATTGGCTTTTACAAAGTCTAGAACTGTCTGGACATATTTGCCGTGGGTAGTAAATGTTTGCCAGTTTGTGTGGACAGATGAAGTCTCACATAAGACAGGAATTTGGTGCAGCTGCCAATTGTCTAACTGGTTAAAGTATTATGCATGCTCTGAAGGGTCAGCAATGTAGATCTATGACTATAATGTGGTAATTCATTCTGTTAAATGTAACAAGGACTTCAGAAAGTTCCACATTTGTATTATGCAAAATCTCATGAAACACTGAAGCTACAAATAACTAAATACAGATATTTCCATGTTTGTTAGGGATCTGAATGCATGATAGGCATTTGTTGAATCCAAAAAATATCCAGCACAAGGGAAAGATGAAAAAATATATTAGAAATTTGTTGGGGCAAATCTTGAATGTTTTTTGATGCACTGAAGAAGGCTATATTTTTCTAGCCGAAACCGGTTTGCTTTTATTGTATTTATGGGATTTGGCACAATAAATTTCTAATATATTTTTTCATCTTTTCCCTTGTGCTGGATATTTTTTGGATTCAACATTACATTGGTTTGATCTGTGCACTTTCTCTTCCCTGCTTATTTTTGGTTTGGTCTGTTATGATAGGCATTGTACCATGGAATGCATGGAGTGCTATCACTACAACTGAACAAGGTATATGTGATTACACAAATGCTGATGTCTTCAAGATTAAGGAGGGCTGCAATTTCAGAGATGCTTTTGTTTAGACTTCTGGTATTTAGTAGTGCTACTTAGATATTTTTCAGACTGAACTTTGTTTTCTTGGGATATCCTTCAGGAGAGTGCTGCCTAGAAAGGATACTGGCCATACCCAAAAAAGCAGGTGGGTCTGTTGACAACTTCATTTCATGTAGACATACAATGGATTCTCTAGAATAACACCAACTTACTAGCCAGTTATTGAAGTCAGTTATTGTATCTTTCAGTTTAGGCATCAGTCTTGTGATGGCAGAATGCTGCTCGATGTTAGGACCTTGCCCTTTAGAGGACAAGCAGAGAGCTCAACAATATTTCTTTGAACCTCCCAAAAGTTAGAAAGGCTATGATCAATCACCCCCACATGGGCAACTATAAGAGCGTATCTGTATCTGCAGTGGTAAACAAACCTCAGGCCTTAGTGACATCCCTAGTCCTTATCCTTTACCAGCCTAAATATTGTGTCTGTATGTCTTACATTGAAGTCACCAAGACATTTCAAGGATGTGCTGCAGGCTTATGGGATCTTAAGGGTGGAGGTTATTTTATGAACATGCGGATATTTGTTGTTCTGTTTCATATATACATCTGTCTTATGCATGCCTGTTTCTAGCTATACTTCCTCTATTTGTTGCTTTCATTTCCATTTTTTCCTGTTAGTTTGCATTTTGTAAAGCAACTGCAAGAGGTGTCCCAGTGGCATGGTCTCACTGTCAAGCCCCTAACATTCACAGCCATCCTCAGCATGTCCCTCACCTGGAAGCTATCCTGCCTCCCTGTTGGGTGTGGTGGGGAGCAGCCAAGATATAATCCCTGCCACATCTGGTGATGGTTAACCTGACAATGGTGCTATTCTTGCTTCCCTGGAGCTGCTAGGTGGAGCAGTATATCATGTGCAGGAATGTGGTAGATTTGGTAGGAGAGCTGATAAGACTGGTGGCTGGGAACCCATATCAGCCACATAGAAAGGGTCCTCTTGTGACTAACATCACTGTCTGTCCCTGCCATCATTTCATCACGCGAGGCTCAGAGGGAAGGCTGGTCAGGGCTCTGACCTCCCTTGGGAATCATACAGGCAGTGCTATATTAAAGGTTATATCCACTCTAACGTCCATCCTAGTGCTTTCCAACCCTGTGTATCTCACTGGCATCCCCTGTTTGTTTTCCAGTCCTCCCCATCACCAGTACCTTCCCTTGGTTTGTGTGTCTCTAATTCCAATGCGCCTAATCTTCATTGTGTCAGCACCTCCCCTTGTTAGTATTTTGTGAGTCTTGGCCATGTGGGACCTTTATTGCAGCAGGGTCCATTACAGCATACCTGTCCTCTCTGAAGTGATGTATCATTTGCTTGGTTAGTGAAATGATGGTATTTTACATGCTGTCTATAGATTCACTGTTGGCATGGATGGCTGTGATGTACAACACTGTAAGCACTGATGCTAGCAGCAGCTCCTAATACATGCTGGAGTGATAAAGATGCTGCAACTTCTACAATGGCTTCTGCATGAACTTCAACAATATCAACATACAATACACATGACTGCAATCATTGAATTATGCTATTATATAGGTGTCTCAACTGTGAAGCCATCTTGGCTACATACATTTGTATATTATGTTTCCATTATTTGTATGAATTACTTCATTTGCATCTACCTATGTGGTGATGTAGATGTGCTGCATAATGTGCAATTTCGAGCCTTGCACTGGGACATTATTTGTATTGGTTTACTATCATAATCTCGAAGGCAAAATTTTTTTCCATCTAAACAACAAATGAAAATCCCAATTTGATATGCTAGACTTCTGGTTTAGAAAGTCCATATGTCCTTTTATGTTTTACCAGGGGGGACAAGTCCCCTGCACCCCCCCCATGTGGGGGCTGTGCCCACCACACCCTCTCCAAATTGTATATACCAACTCCGAGATTGCACAACAGTGAGGAAAGAGGTAAGTTCCCTGATCCTCACTGTACTTTCACCATTCACAATGCTGAACTCATAATAACGAACCAAGCTTTACGTTCATTATTATGAATTGTATTAATCCAGTTCAGCATTGTGCAACTTACTGCCTTTCACCCATATGACTTTTGCACTCAGGCCTTCACAATTTTGATTGTAAGCCATTTGTATCTCTAAATCACCCAGTCCCTGTGGATGGCCACTTTCCACACAGTTGTGTGTAGTCAGCTGTGCTTCCTCACTATGAATTCCTGACAGTATATCTTATAAGGAAATCTACAGCCCCACTTATTCATTAGATTTGCATGATATTTTTAAATGACACTGTCCAATTAAACATTTTGTAAGCTATCGCTATTTAAAATTCTAAAATGACTGCTCACTGACTAGATATATGAATAAATTTCTAGTACCTACTCAATACTTCAACGTTTTCTTGTACCTAAAGATGCATTAATTTGTTTTAACAATTCATCCTTCTGCTCTGTTATGAGGCATCATTGCTTACACACAATATGCTAATGTTTTGAGTGTATACTTTAATGTCTTGCCTAATACTTGTATAATATTTCAGGCTGTAACTTTTTGTTCCTCCATCACTAATTAGTCCTTTCCATGTAAATTTATTTATTAAATTTACTTATTTGTTTTTGTTGACCAGGAAAGCCTGACTGGATGGGAAAGCTCATTTTCAGTGGATGCCCAGGGAGAAAAGATCCACAGAATCAATATCTTTACATAAATATAAAAATGTTTCACATACAATTAAAATTTATAAAAATCGTAGCTCAGAAACATAGTTTTTTAACATATTCTTAAAACAGTCCAATCCAAAAAGAAAAAAAAAGGACATCTAAGGTATTACTAGGTTCATAGGATGATACTAGGCTATTGGCCCAGAGGCCCTTGTGAGTCCAGCCAAGAATTTTACACATGCTCTCACAAAATCGGCACCTGTTTTCCCTGTCCAGGTGGGATCCCAGGGGTATATTTTCTGTTTCCCATCCAGTCGTCCATGTTCCTCTTAAAGAGGGCTAGTGAGGTACTCTGCTTGACATGGAGAGAAAGTCTATTCCACAGATGGGGAATCATTAGGACATAAATCTATACAGCCAACAAGTTCTATTAATGTCACAGACCAGGTTGAGATGTTGCATGTGGGTTGCGCGAGTGGAGTTTTATTTACTGATATGCAGCAACTCCATCAAGGCTGAGTCTGAGATGGCCTTGTATGCCAGCCACAGGTCACCTCTGAGCAGTCTGTATGAGACTGAGTAGAGGGCTTTTAGCTTATCTGTATAGGATAGGTATTTGAGATGCTGACTTTTCCTGGTCAGGAACCTCTGTGGTCTCTCCAACTGCTGCATGTGCTTGGCAAGGTACATGCTGAAGGGGGCATTGCACTCAATAATGGGTCTGATAAGGGAGGAGTACAGGGATGTTATGACTTCCTTGTTCCTGGATGAAATACCCTTACTTATGAGGTGGGCTATGTAGAAAGCCTTTTGTACAATGGAGGCAACATGGTGTTCAAAATTCAGGTTGCTATCAGCCTGGGTGGCCAAGTCCCTCACTACTGACAGCATGCTTAGTATGTTGTTATTAATGTGATGATTACTGGAGACACCATTTTCCCCAAAGGAGATAATGACACATTTCTTGGCATTCAGTTTGAGGCCATGCTTCTGGCACCAGTCATTACTTTCGTTAATGCCCACTTGGAGGATGTTCACATCACTAGGGGAATTTATGACCGTGCCCAGTTTGCACTCAACTGCAAACTTGGTCAGACACAGACCACTTTTTTTGGTTTCCACCTCAGAAAAGCATACCCCAAACAGTACAAGCCCCAAGACTAATGCTTGGGGTACACTGCTTGTTATGGGTCTACTACTAGAGGTGGCTTCTCCTATTTTGACGGAGTCATTCTATCAGTGAGTCAGTTAACTACCCATCTGGTAACATATGAGTTGATGCCTAGCTGAGAGAGTTTATCTATTATGCTCAAGTGGGGAATAGTGTTGAAGGCTTTGGCTAGGATAAGGTAGGCAGTGTATGCTGTCTTGCCCTCATCATGGCTTTGGTGATGGTTTCAAAGAAGACAACCAAGTTTAACAGGCAGGATCTCCCTCTGACAAAACCAAACTGTGTGGAATCAAACATTTGGAGGTTGCCAATGTCCTTGTTTATAAGGTCAATGATAATGTGTTCCATGGCCTTGCAGACCAGGCTAGTTAGGCTGATTGACCTATAATTGC
The DNA here is from genome assembly GCF_019279795.1 of Protopterus annectens. Taxonomy (NCBI): domain Eukaryota; kingdom Metazoa; phylum Chordata; order Ceratodontiformes; family Protopteridae; genus Protopterus; species Protopterus annectens. Next base: position 57,633,751 of record NC_056725.1, read on the forward strand.
CTGGGTCAGTGGATGCTCCACCTTCATGCAGAAGGATAACAGTGGCTGTCCTCCATTCTGCTGGGATGAAGCCGGTGCACAGGCTTTGGTTGAATAGGGTGTCTAGTGGTGATAAGAGCTCTTGTCTGAGTTCATGTAGGGCACAGCCAGAGATGTTGTCAGGTCCCATGGAGGCTGTATTTTTTGCCTCTGAGACAGCATTAACCTGCTGCCTGGTGATGAGGGGAGGGGGGCAGGTGCTGCAGATGTCCTGGTTTACTGATGAGGGACAGGGGGTGAAGTTTTCACTGAACTTGTATGCCAGCAGGTTGGCTATATCTATGGCTTTTGTTTATGTGGTACACCTGACCACCAATTCAGAGAAGATTTGGGTGTTACCTTTGAGATTGTGGACGTATGCGAAGAAGGCTTTGTGATTGTCCTTAGTGGATGTGGCCAATTTAGAGTCAACATTAGCCATAGAGGATTTCACCAGTGACCTTATTTGCTTGTTCAGACAAAGGAGAAATTGCTTTCAACTTGGCACCTGCTCCTTCTTGGTCCTGGACAGTAATTGTTTTCCTTTTATTATAGAGTCTGTTTATTGCTGCTGTCCACCAGACAGGTTTACTGTTCCTTGAGGAAGATGATTTGGTCCTTACAGCTGCATAGGTGCTCATATAGTTTTTTGGTGTAGGCTTGGACATTAGTGTTTGATTCAACTGAAGGGATGGTGGCTGTAAAGCTGCTTATACCTGCTCTCAAGAGATTGTAGTCTGCTTTGGAAATTTTTTTTTTATTCAACCCTGGCAAGGGGGTTGGTCAGGGGAAATGGTGACTTCAAAAGGGATTGCTTTATGGTCGGATCTTACCAAGGAGGATGACACTGTAGGGGTGCTACAGTGTCTACTCATGTTGGTTAGTACCAGGTACAGGATATTTTCACCTCTTGTGGGGGAGTCGACCAGCTGATCCAATGCATTGGCATTGATGAAGTCAAGGAATCTCTGGGCATTCCTGTTTGAGCTAGAATATGTCTTCTAGTTAAAGTCACCCAGGATCAGGACAGAGGGTTGAATCTTGATGGATTCAAATAAGTCCAGATAGATGGAGTGGGCCTCCTGAGTTATGGTTGGGGGTCTGTAGCTAGCTATGATTTGAATAGGTGTTTTGTCAATAGTTAACTGCACCTGGAGTGTGTACTGTGTGTCATACTATTTGACCATCCTGTCTTTGATACATATTACAACTCCACCTCCTTTGGCTTTGTAGCTCTCTGAGGTCTGAAAGTAAGATAGTACAAGTAATCTGGTAAGGCTAAGGTTCTCCCCGTAGCTTTAAACCAGGTTTCCATGACTGCACAAATGTCAGCATCTTCCAGGGTGAGGAATGCTTGCAATGAGTGCAGTTTCATTTAAGACCCCTAGTGTTTCACCCCTTAAACTATTTAACCTGAGATTAGCCATCAGGTTTGCCTCAAAGTGTGACACACAGTAGTAGTGATGCTACTTCACAAGGGTGGCCCCACCACTGGCCCTGGTAAATATATGTGCTGTGGCACCCCTCCTCTGGGCCAGTAACCATGGAGCCTTTATCCTCACCACTGATACTTGTGAGGGGTATTTACTTAGAACAAAAATAGATACACACTGTATCTCCAGATGCAACTCTCTGCACCAAGCACAATTTCCCTTAAGAGCACACATGGAACACACACAGTCCTGGGGCTGGGTTTCGCTCTCTTTCTCCAGGCCCCCAAATAAGACGCCCACTGACACAGCTGTAGAGTTGAGTCCTCAGCTGATTGGTCTAAGCCAAGTCCTCCACAACCCTCTCTTTGAAACCAGTGCTCTGTGTTCCTGTTCCAAGTAGCTGACTCACATACTCTTTGAGATTTGATTTTCACACAAACACACACACACCTGGAAAAGGCTGTCTCAGATTTACCAGCTATGTCCCCTCTGCCCAGACTATAAAATATTGCCAGCAGAACAATCCAAAACCATCTACTCTAAGGCTCTTACCAGGGTATCCAATTATACTTAGTAAAATTAATATTTATACAAATGTTAGTGTTTGACCAATGCAGCAAAGCTTTCAGGAGCAGCCACAATGTCACCAAATAGATATAAGTACTTTTAAATGTTAAAATATTCTTTAAAACACCAACCACAATGAAAATTTTAAATAAATTTAATAATAAATAATAAAAAAATGAAAATACTAAATATCTATTTACAATAAACACCAGAGTTTCAGACACAGGAAATAATAACAAATAACAGATAGAAAGGTACACACAAATACAGGAAAACAATACTTAACTAATATCACTATATTTCCTGACTGACTAAAGAATTACTGTTCCCTAGTTCACTTACTAGAGCAAGGCAAGATAAAGTGGGTGAATGGTCTTCCTTTATCAGGTTTCACAAATAGACTGCTGAGAGCCGTCACATATCTCACTAATATCTAAATATCATTTCAGTGATGGCTATAGAATGACATCACATCTGGTCATCCGATTCTGGTTCCCACACTACCCCCTTTACTAGAAACTGTGTGTCATTATACACACAGTTAGAGCTTTGCTAACATGTGTTACAGCATTTGGAAGCTATAAAATCATTTCAACACTTTCACCCTTCAAGGGAAGCAATTAGTTCACCCCTAAGGACAATACAGTAGGAGTTCTAGTCTTGGTTTTCACAGAAAGTTTGTCTCTGGCTGCAATCAGAACTGTAAAATACAATATTTATGGCCTAAACAAGGTAATTTAATTTCAGACTATTTTTCAAAGTTAGCTGGACTGAGATTAACCTCTTCTCTTCCAGTATCCTCTGTTACAATATATTAATTTCAACAGTCATAATACATTGACATAGAGGTGCATTTCTTTGCTGTACAGCAGGACCCACTGTTGGCATATTTTTTTATCACAGGCAGATTTACAAATACATTTTAAACACAAGTACCTATACAAATCAGTTTGATATAGAAATGACATATAATTCTTTACAAAACTCCAGTTATCTATGTTGGCATTACCTCACAGCATCAAGGTGCAACAGCCTGACAAGCCTTATTTGCAAATCAGTGGAAAATTTTTAGCTGACTGACAAACTATGGCATTAAAAATCCCACTAGGCTAAACTCACATCTATTTGGCTTTGTCAAGGATAGACCCTGTCTAGTGGATCTGGTCAACTTCTTTGAAAAGGTAACACAAGCTGTTGACAGTGTTTATGCTGTCCAAACAACAATCCTTGACCATGCTAACATATCTGGTATGTGTAATGCATTACAAATAATTCCCTATGTGGTAATGGATAGATAACAGACAGAATATCCACAGTGTGGGCAGCAGGTGCCTCATCAGGGAATGCAAGTATAACCAGTGGTATCCTACAGGGTACAGTGCCATGATCCTTTTTGGTTGATATTTACTTCTCTGATCTCTAGATCACTAAGACTTCTGGATGGCCAAGTTTGCAAATAACTAAACTGGGAAATACCAAAGCTCTTCACCAAAAGCTTTTCTTGTAAATATCTGAAATACCAAAAATGGGCTTAAACTAAATCCAAAAAAGTGCAACATAGTCGCATTTGACATACTAACCCTCCATCTAACAGATATAATGATAATAATAATAATGATGATAACAATAACATCATTTTGTTAAATTTGTAGGCCCACTAGGCACACAGTCACTTTTCAGGGGTGACTTGGGAGCAATGTTTGGTTAAATGCTTGCTCAAGGTCACATGGTAGGCAAATGAGGGTTGAGGGAATCAAATCATGTCCCACAGGAACAACAGTTCACAGCCTGATCCCTCTACAATTAACATAGACAATACTATATTCCAAAATGAGAATGTTGTCACATGTAATGACAATAGCTAGAGAGTCCTTCTGTTTAGCATAACTGATTGCCAAAGCAATGTCATCCAGATCTGGAGAAGTCATTATTCCCTGAAATTCACCACTGATTGGGCCAATTATTGAATCTAATGGCTCCTTTGGGACATACCTCATTAGACATCACAAACAACTGGAAAGATCCCAAAGGTTCCTATCTAAGATGATACAACATTACAAATTCTAAACTATCATAGAAGACTGGAAATGCTGTCCCTTTATTCTATGTCTTACAGACTCCTGAGTGAAGATATATGAATTGCATTCTGAGCCATTAAGGATGCAGTGGTCCTTCATATTTTATATCTCTACAAACCAATTAATTCCACAAATAACAAAAGCAAGGATCTGAATCTTTCTAAGCAGATTAAAAATAAACATAGTGGAGAGATAGACTCATTACACAGAACCTTCCCCACCCCTGGAATAGACTCCCACTGCAAATTAAGCAGCCTCATTCATACAAGAGATGCACAGTTGGATGGGTGTACACAAATTGACCTCTGATCCCAAGACATTTTGGATTAAAATATTTAAGTTTCCTTTGATAATTGTGTATACAATTATTTTGTAACTTAAACACTCAAATGTTATATGAATCAGCACAAATTCTACAAGAATTAACTTTTATTTTGGCAAACGTCTAAAATCTAGTCCTTTACATTAGCTGAGGATATGGCTTGTCCTGCAAAATTTCATATTACAATAAAAGTATGCCACTTTGGACATTTAAAAAGGTGGCAACACTACAAGTAAGTATTGCACCATCTTTTATACATCTGTTAATTGTAAGCCAGCTGGACACAAGTGACCCTTTTCAGGGGCTACCTGAGAGCTCTGCCTGGTTAAGTACTGTGCTTAGATTCACACAGTTGGCAAAGGCAGGCAGAATGAATCAAGCACTATAGTCTACTCTGGGCTGCAGGTAGCAGCCTGTTACTAGCTCATCACCTTAGTACTCTGCACTAACTTCCATTTTATGACTTGGCAGTGAAAGCTGTACAGACTTTGAAGGACGGGATGAGAAAATGAAAAAGTGATGCTGTGGAACAAAATTGCTACAGGTTCTGTTTAACTGCATAATTAACCCTCTGAATTCTCACCATCAAAAATATTTATGTGATGCAGGCTTTTGATAAACATAATACACATCTCACTGGAAATATACATCCCGCCCCCACCCCCTGCACAAAAGACCACAGTGAAGAACTTCTCAAAAGCAAACTTCACACTTCTTAAGACTGAAGTGGTATCCTTCAAGGCCCCTGGGCCAGTGGAAACCACAACCCACACTGCTGAATCCTTTGCAAATGCCTTCTATGGGCACCTTCAAGAATGCATGGATCATGCAATCCCAAATAAAACCAAGACCCATTCCCCCAAAGGCAGGCACCCGGTCTGGTGGACCCCAGCCATAAACAAACTTTACAACAGGAGGAGGAAGCTACTACATGACAGAGCAAAATCCCTAAAAGGGAAGGCGTCTCTGATCAGTACTAGCAAAAACTACGATCACTCATAAAATCATCCAAGGCCAACTTTGAGAGAAAAATCGCAAAGACACAAAAGACAATCACAAGGCCTTCTTTAGCTATGTTAGAAACTGGTGGAAAAACCTCCCAGATATGCTCAGAGGTCCAAAATGACACAAAATACACTGAACCCACTGACATTGCCAACATTCTGGCAGACAGGTTCAGTGCAAATTTCTCCTCCCCCTCCCCCCCAAAAGGAGAAATAACTATCCCAGCAGAGTGTAACCTCCCTAACATCTCAGATGCCCAGGTGAGAGCCCGCCCTCTCTAAAGCTAAAAACACAGCATCAATGGGACCAGATGGTGTCCCGAGGCTGTGTGCTACATGAACTCCAAGAGGAACTAAACCCACACATAAGGCTGCTGTTTAATCTTAGCCTTACTTCAGGATCGACTCAAAGAGTGGCGTGACGCGCAACAGTGTCCCACACAACAAAGATTGCTTCTATGGACCCTGGAAATTACCGCCCCAAGCTTGACGAGCCTGGTCTGCAAAGCTATGGAGAGGATCATTATGGAACTCATAAACAAAGACATTGGATCCTACCCAATTTGGCTTTGTCAAGCAGATCCTGCTTTTTTTTGGGTACTTCGACTTTTGAAACAGTCACTAAGGCCATTGATGAGGGTAAGGCAGTTCACACAGCCTACCTTGACCTTGCAAAAGCCTTTGACACAATACCCCACCGGGCATCATAGACAAACTCACCAGCTTAAATGTAAACCCATATGTCACAAGATGATTGCAAATTGGCTGCTCAAGGAGAACCCACAGGGTCAGAGAGTTGGGAGCTATGGGTCAAGCTTCTAGCCAGTCACAAGCTGTGTCCCACAGGGCTTGGTCCCCTCTTGTCTTGTTTGGCATTTATTTTTCCGAGGTACAGGCAAACATAGGAGGATTGTGGTGACAAAGTTCGCAGAGACTGCAACAAAACTAATTGCCATAATTGATACTCAGCGCGACAAACATCCTTCAGAGAGGCCTCATAGAAACTGATAATTGGTGCCACAGCCATGGCCTTAAGCTGAATGCCATATATGTATAGTCATACCCTTTGGGAAAAACAAGGTACCGACAAATTACCACATAGGCGGTAATCCATTAAGTACGGAAGAGGTAATCAGGGACCTAGGGACCCAGGTTGACAGTAACCTCTCATTTGACACTCACATTGCCAAAGCGGTTAGGAAGACCTTCTATATTGCCCACCTTATCATGAAGGGTTTCACATCTAGATCAAGAGAGGTCATTGTGCCCCTGTACTCTTCTCTTATCAGGCCAATGATTGAGTACAATGCCCCATTTGGGATGTATCTCATCCGACACCTGCAGCAGTTGCAAAGACCCCAAAAGTTCCTCACCAAGAGGATAAAGGGTCTTAAACATATGTCATATGCTGCCCGACTGAAAAAACTCCAGCTCTATTCAGTCGCATACCACTTGCTCAGAGGTGATCTGTGCCTGACGTACAAGGCCATGTCCAATCCTGAATTAATGGACATGCTCCACCTCAGAAAATCCAAATCCATCAGAGCCACGAGAACAAGTGACTTAAACCTCAACACAGAAATAAATAGGACATGCTGGAGGGACAGATTCATAACCCAGAGGCTCCCTACTCTGCTCCCACTGAACAGAATCCCAGTCCATGTTAGGCAGAGCCCCTCACTGACTCTATTCAAGAGAAATCTCGACGAATGGATGGGAGATCGTAGGTTTACCCTGGGGGTCATCTCTGTGTCACTACTAGACAGAGGCATAGTAAACTAAACCCTAAAAGGGCATAGTATTCTCATCCTAAGCTTATAAATGCCTTAGGGCAGATAGCCTAGTACGAACCTATGAACCTATGAACATACAAAGCTAAGAAATGCAGCATCTAGATATGAGGTCTGTATGTGGTGGATAGTCATGACCCTAAACTGGTTCCTGCAGTCAGTGACAACTCAGGATCTCTGTTACATGCAGTGGTCAGTGATCATTGATCATGATTTGCCTGTCAGTTCGCAATGTGATCAAATCAAAGCTTCAATCACAAAGACCGTACTGGTCTCCAACCTTGAAAATTAGATGTATAATTCATTGAACAGCACAGAGGGTTCCCTTATTAGCTTCCCAGGACACATGATATACCACTGAAGATTAAGTGAATGCCAAGGTTAAGAACCTCATGACTGTGCTTGCTTTCACAGAAAAAAACATGATCTTCAAAGAGCTCAATAACTTGCCTGTTGGCATCCCACTAGACATTTGTTACATAAGTATACTACTTATGTAAAATATACTATGTTAGACAGCCCTGAAATCTTTGTTCAGCAGAGAAAGTACAGGAATTCACTCTGTTTTCACTAAAGCTCACTATTCTACCTCCAAACTATCTTGTTTTGAAAACAATATTAAATCTAGCAATAGTAAATTACTGTCTTACTGCTTATAAATGCTACACAGTGAAATAAGGTATGAAGTTAATGTTTTAAAAATGTACATTACTGAAACAAATATTTTAATGTACCAAAAATTACTTTATGCAGGAAAGTCTCAACATAAGGTACAGTATAGTATCTTTTCAAACGCTGGGCTTGACAGGTGTGTATCATTCAGACACTGACTCCTGCATGCGCTCTTGCTTGTTTGTTGTATCAAACTCTGACTAGTCTTCCCTCTCCCTCATTTCCCATCTCTGTTGTGGGCATTCCAGATAGTTGTACACTATGGAATTATTTACGTGTATTTTGCTCTGAAACTGCTTTCCTGTCAAGTTTGGATCACTTATTAAAGCTATTAAACTCTAATGTTTTGATCAGTTCTGTCTGGTTATAGTACGGTCAATGCTCTATGCCCCTTACTGACCTTCCTGATGCATTGTGGTACCCTTCAAATCAAAACCAACATGACCAATACAGAGCATACATTGCTAGGTTTGTAGACAGCTTGCACATCATTACACAACACTGTCAAGTTCTGCCACTGGCAGCCCGATACATACTACAAACACAATACTTTCAGCTTTCTAAAAGTTATCAATTCCTAAGTCAAATCTGCTACCCTAACAATCCATCATACCCCACCTAGGTACAGCTTCTTCACCCTTCATATATTATTCATGTTAGGAAAAAAGAACATTACTTTTTGATAAGGTCTTTTGTTGCCAAATTGTTTACATCAATCAATCATTAGAACTCCTAATATTCTTCCTTTAACAGTCAACTGAAATAGCATCTTAAGGATAAACATGTCTGTATGTAGTTTGGAATGCCCCATTCTAATCATTTAATTTCATCCTTAATATAAGGTCTCCTACTTCACCCTTACTCCTGTTTTCCTACATTCACTTAACTGCCCCTTCCTGTCTATACTTTTGGTGTAACTTTTAATTTTCATTTTCCTTGTGGTTATCCCTAAAAATTACATTTATAAACCAATGCGTACTCATCTCCAGCTTTCCTTACCCCTATCTCTTCCTGTGTCCCCCCTAAAACTGGCCAACTCCTTTGCATTTATTAAGTATGCCTTGCTGTTCCTACTTTGTGTATCCACTAGACAAAAGGTGTACTCACCATGTATTAGCTCACCTATCCTTATAAGTGCAGGGCATAAATCACTTTAGTGTGCCGTCTTCCCTTAATAAAGAACTCACAGCACTGAAAATCAAACTATCTGCCATCATTACCTTTCTGCATCTGTATCGTCACACACATTAAAACTGTTGCACACTCCTGTGCACATGTAGCGTCTGCAATCCGGCCATCACATCCAGTTACCGAGTTGTTCCTGTAACAACTGACCAGTGAGAACACAGCAGATAAACTAAAATGGAATTTGTTTTTATTTAGTTGGCAGCTCCATTTCATCAAGATGTTTGGAACCCATAAACTTATTTGCAAGGTAGACAAAGACTGACAACATGCCACAATTTAAACATGTTTTGCAAAACAGTCAAATGCCTGTTAGTACATACATTGTACTGTAAAAGTTTTTTCACTCATAATATTTGGACTATACTGATGTTACTGCTTTAGAGGTTGTTTAACCAATTTTCTCTAAAAAGATGAGCTTGAACATAAAACTTTTCTTGTCATCAAAATACAATAAATATAAAACAAAACCACTAAATTACTAGCTTTTTTTCTTGACAGTCCACTTTTTAAACTTCAGAAGTAATCAACTATATTCTTTGGAATAGCTTATATCTTGAGTCAACAAAAACCACTGGATTAATATAACATAATCAAGCATACCAATCAAATTGCAAACCCAGCTTTGGAGGCTTAATAAAATGTGTATAATAAATAGTATAAGGATTCTGGTGGTGATTTTTTTTTTGATACATTAGCTTTGTTGCACAGGCTGCATTCTAGCTGGGCAAATAATACTCTTGTCAGTTGCAGGTCATCCTTATCAGTATAGGAAATTTGAGCCCTTCCCCTAGGGAGTTGCCTGTTGTGTTGATGTGGTGTAAGAAGTTTAGAATTTGGTCTAACCAAACACCAACGTATTGGGTAATTTATGAGGGTTCCTTCCTGTTGTGGCATATGTTCCACAGCTAAGGGACTAAGGCAAATCTTTTGTTGATGTCAAATGACATAGCTTTTTTGAGTTTAAGGATCAGTTTAGTTGTTAGCTGTTGTAACAGCCCATTAAAGTAATTTTCTAGATGCTTTTGCTATTAGAGTTGGCTCTTTAATTGACCGTGTAATCTACCTAGAAAATGAGCAGTGTTTGTGGAATATTAGCTGGTAGGTTGCGGATTAAGTGAGCGAACAGGACTGCTGGAGGTACAAATCCTTGTGGTGAAGCTCTGGTAATGGGTGCGGTAGAAGGGGAGGATATGCACTTCTTTGAACTTCACAGGAAGCTTATGAACCAGGGATGGTGCCAGTCCTAATTCCTGTTCTAATTAATGATTATAAGAGAAGATAACTATGTCAAACGCCTTGGCGAGGTCTATAAATATTGCTCTGGAGTGAAGACTTTTACCCGTGTTTTGCAATATGTTGTCTGTTAAGGTGTAGAGGATGGTAGTGGTGCTCTGTTCTGGTGAAAAACATGTTGTTTACAGGATAGGAGTTCTTTTTATTTCATTAATTGTCTAAAGATAATTTTTTTTTGAAAACTGCTGGAGCAACTGAAATTGGCACTACTTTTTTGCAGCATTTAGGTATTGGATCAATTCTAGTAGTTTCCATTCATCTGGCATATAGTTATAGGACAGGTGCTGGAGTTGGAGGATGACATGGTCTTTACAATGAGTAATAATGTAGGGTAACAGGCCATCTCTTCCTATGTAGGATTTGGAGCATATGAGGTCTGTTATATTGATAGCTTTATGAATAGATTTCTGAAGTAAAATAGAAGGTGCATAAGGTAGGGGTTCTGGTGGATTTTGTGTACTTGTGCTGAAGTGGCGGGTTGGTGGCAGATTTAATGGTGGGTTCTTTGTGCTTGTGTTGGAGTGATGGGTTGACTGTAGGCTGAAGAGTTTGGTGAAGAAGTCAGCTGGCCACGGCGGGCCAGATGTGGAGGGGATGGTGTCCTTAAACAGAAGGTCTTTTTGTTTGAGCATCCTGGTTCCAGAACTGTTCGAGGGAGGGCTGGGGGATTTTGTAGAAACTGGTCTTTGTGGCACCCATTTAAATTTTTTTGCCAGTTCCTCATTTGTTTGATATTATAGGAGGTTGGCTGGGATAGTTAACTGCTTCCAGATTGTTCATGTTGTATCTCAATCTAGAAAGTGCTTTGAGTTCTGGGCTAAGCCATTTTTAATGCATTTTAATACTTTTCTTAAATATACAACTATATTATATATAGCTTTAGAAGTGCTTTTCCAAGACTATGTTGTCACATTTGTCAAAAGCAGGTCTGTTCATTCAGCATTGCCAAAACGTGGGTGTTATCACAGAGTGGTTATTTCTAAGGTAATTATTTTAAGGAATATGACAGCTGGGGTGAAAAGATGAAAACCCACTAACAGGCTTTTTTTCTGCATGCTGGGTAATTTAAGTACTTACATTTGAGGGTATTTGTGGTTACTGCTGCACTGTATCCTCCTCCATTAGCAGATGGATGCAAATGACAAAGTGATGTAAATTGTTTGAAAATGTTATGAGTGAAACAGATATAGGTTCTACTGATGTACATAGAGTTCTACAGATCAGGATATGTTAAGGAGTCTGGCTCCATAGCATACAACAATAAAGCTTTTGCTATGAACTGGATGACTTGAGTTTGATTTGTGGCTTGAGTAGTGAAGGAACCATGCAAAGGATGATGGGAATGAATAGCTGATGTCAACTCACCTTTCTTCAGGGTATGGTGGCAGTCCAACTCACTGTACTAAAAATGCCTAATGGAGAAAGCCTGCTTCAATAATCTGGCATGTGCTTAGTCCCTGCTAATACATGTAGTGGGTAGTTTTCATGTGCAGAAACATGCATGCCCTCAGGAGAAGGCAGTGCATACAATAACACTTGTGAATGTGCACACATCAGTTAAGGTGATGGGCTATGTTCATGTATCACAACAAATAAATAAATCCATTGTAACCAGTCCTGCGATGCCTTGTGGTGCAGATGGATATAATCATTACTGTGCCTCAACTGACCTATGGCTGATCAGAGGCATATAGGCATGAGAGCCAGATAGACTGGGTTCAACAGGATGAAATTAAGTAACAGACAGCCCGTCAATCCTGGGGGATGAGGGGAGGCACTAACTAGGCTCACTGCAACAAGAGCGTTAAGACCCTGATAAACTCTGAACTGCATCTCCCAAAGATAGCAATTGCCTAGCTCATAAGGCTGCAGCAGGGTATCAGGGGTTAGGGTTTAGTCCCTGGCAGCAGTATAACATTGTACCAGTATCCTCAATCTCGTTACCAGCCCTGGACGTGGGTCAAGGTTGAGCCCAGAGAGAAGCTAAGGCAGGTCTGGTACACCTGTCAAATGAAGAGAAGAGATTGTGGCAGCTAATGGTCAGCTCTGGAGAGGTAAAAACACAAAAAATTTGGTTGGCTGCCTAAAACACAGCCTATAGCTACTTCACCAGCAATCACCTTTACAGGTGAAAGATGGAACTGTGACTGTGATGAGGCTGATGTAACAAGTATATACATTTTTTTTTAATGATAGACTCATAGACCAGTAATTAAAAGATGAGTATGAAATGTTTTATATTTCAAGAGCTATTATTAAGATAAACCTGACCTGATAACACAGAGGTTGAGGCATCAGATTACCAACTAAAATATCTGGGTTCAAAACCTGGCTGAGGAATGAGTGGGTAGCAACACAATCTAAATGGAATAAAGTCCTGGAAATCTACTTTTGTAATATATGATACAAAAACCCTATGGAGTCTTCTCACAGAGTTACCATGAGTCATTTTCAACTTGGGAGCAATTACCTGCTTGCCTTATTTATTTATTTATTTTTAAACAAAAAACATCTTTATTGAATTAGCACTTATGACATAGGCAGTCCTATATTTACATAAATGAAAAACAAACCATATTGACATATTTTCAGTTCATATGTTCATACTAGGCTAATGGCCCTGGAGCTTTTACAAGCCTAGCCCATAGGATTACCCTGGCATCATGCCACCCAACATTAGTCGTAGTGCCTCTGTCGAGTAGAGCCAATGGAGTGATCCCCCGGGTGAATTTTCTATTTCCCATCCACTCATCAAGATTTCTCTTGAAGTGGGCTAGTATGGTGCTCTGTTTGACATGTATGGGAAGTCTATTCCATTGCATTTCAAAGAGTTCTTAGAGGTGAGAATCAAACCTTGCACCTTATGCATGCAAGGCAAACACCTTTACCACTGTGCTGTCTGTTTGTAAACATTATACATCACATCTGAACTTCTGTATAGTTATTGTCTTGTAAAGGAATTTTCCAATGTTCTTTTAGGTTTGTAGATGTCAAGAAGGTGTTTGTCAGTTGTGTGAAGGTGTCAGAGGGGGGTATAGTAAGATATTAGATTGGAGAGAGATGAGCAGGAGGAGGGATTAAAGAGAACAGCGTGTGTGATATGTAATTGAGGAAGTAGTAGCTGATGAGAGATTTCAGGCCACTGAAGTTTCTTAAGGGCAGGGCAGTGATAAGAACTGTGTGGAAGGTTAGGGCAAAACAGGTTATTTTATTGTAAGTTTGGTCGAGTTAGTCAACAGAGTTGATTGAATATTAGTAAGGATAGGGGCAGCATAAAGAAGACAAGGTAAGAGGACTGACTGAGCCAGAGAAAGTTTGGAGGATGTTGTAAGGAATTTTCAATTTCTATAAAGTAGTCCAAATCTCTGATGGTTTTTTTTTTTTATACATTGTTGGATGTGTAAATCGTATTTTAGTTCATCATCGATTATAGTGCCAAGTAGTTTGGTAAGAAGTTCAGCTTTGATGATGGCATTGTTAAGGGAGGTGATGGCAAAGGAGGATTTGGGTTCTGCCAGTTTTCTAGGAAAGAAGAGAAGTATTTTTGATTTCTAGGATTACTAGCTGATTGTCTGTGAGACAAGCTTCGACAGATAAGAATATGTCCTGAGTGACTGCTAACAGATTGGAAATACTTTGTGCAGTGGTGATAAGTATAGAGTCATCAGCATATTGTAATATTGTTGAGAGCTTATGAGCAGAGTATAGATTGTTAGTGAAAATATTGAAAAAGAGGGGGCTCAAGATCGATCATTGAGGAACAACTGTATTGACTGGAAGGAAAGGGGAGAAAGGAGTTTGCCAGCGGACAGATTGTTGCCTATTAGAGAGGTAGCTGGAAAACCAGTTTACAGAGGAGCTACAGAGGTTGAGGTCTGAGAGTTTAGTTAGAAATTTAGAGTGAGAGACAGTATCAAAAGCCTTGACGAAATCAAGGAATAAGCAGGAGATCAGCATGTTTTTGTCACGGGCCTCAGTGAAAGAAAGTAGTGAAGTAGATGTACTGTGGTGGAGCCTGAAACCACGTTGGGTGGAAGTTAGCAGGTTATTGTCAAGCAGATATTTGAGTAACTGGGTATGTATGCACTTCAAGAATTTTGGAGATAGGGGACAGGGTGGCAACGGGACTATAATTAGAAGGGTCAGTAGAGTTTCTGCCCTTATGTAATAGGATTGTAAAGAAGGATTTCCATACGTCAGGTACACAGGATTCAGTAATAGATCTATTTATGAGTATAGAGATAGGGTAGGTGATGGATTCTGCAGCAACTTTAAGTAGGATGGTTTTGCAGAATATTTATGACAGGATTTTTTGAATTTATCTATCCTAATTTTGTTTTATTTTACATATTTGTAATCTACTAATCATTCTTTAGGATAGTATATAAAAATTTTGGCAATTGTTTTTATTTTTTCTGTCAAAAAGCACTAGAAAAAATATTTGGACTCCAGACTAAAGAATGAGCTACTCCAAATCTACATTTCAAGAAACAACTATTAAGAAGGAACTTCAGTCACTATTATCTAATATTCAAGAACTGACAGCAAAAATTGATAGAATGGATGCAAAACTGGATAACTTCAAAGAAAAATGTTCCCAACAAATGGAAATGTTACACAAAGACCTTAAGCAGCAAAAGAGACAGATTACTGGTATAGAGACTTCACTAAATGATATGGACACTAGAATTCAAGAAGGTGAGCATAATATAGACTTTCTCTTAAAACAAAATACTCTTTTACAAACAAAAAGTGATGATCTAGAGAATAGATCAAGAAGAAATATTAGACTTTTTGGTTTGCCTGATAATGTTGAAGAAGGCAATATGGAAAAATTCTCAACTTCCTGACTCCCTGGTGTACTACAGCTTCCTGAAGCTCTCTCATATGGGATAGAAAGATCACACAGGTCCTTGGCTACTGCAAAAAAAGGTAAATCCAATTCTACTAAATCTGTTATAGTGAAGTTTTTATCTTTGCATGACAAGGAGATAGTGTTAAAGACTGCTTGGGCTAAATCTCCTATTAAATATAAAGAAAATGTCATGCACTTTGATAATGATTACTTATCTTCTGTAATTGCCAAAAGAAAGCTTTTTTTGCCAATGCTAAAAGAACTAAAGAAAGCCCAAATAAAGACACACCTATTTCCTGCCAGATTAAAAATATTTCTCCAAGATGGTCCAAAAATATTTGATGACATAGACTCTGCCATTACCTTTGTCAAAACAAGAAAACTGCTTGATAAAATAGAGGATATGGAGTGGGCAAATGCCTGCCTTAAAATAAGTGCTGATAACAGTTCCTGGAAGATCTCTGAACATAAAAAGAAGCTCAAGAATAAGTGATTAATTAAGCTATTTTACAATGGCTTTCATTTGCCCAAGTCTTACTAACTAACCCAGAAGTTGGGGAAGTGGAAATGGTTCAACAGGTGAGTCTTTGTTGTTTAAATTTCTTTTTATGGTACATAGTTGTTTTAATGGTATTTTATAGCCTGTTATTATTAAGTCTAGTTTATTCTAGTTCAATTTCTATGGCAAGTAAAGGCTATTTATTTATTCATTTATTTATTATCTTTTAATAGAAGTTGTTGTCTATTATAATTAATGCTCCATATGTTTGGGGACTGAAGTTTATGGTATTTTGGGAACTACAATAGATACGGAGACTTGTAGATGAGAAAATGTGGGTCTTTGTTACAATATAAACTATTTCATTTGTTTTTAATTGTTTGCTGTTTTATTTCTCTGTCTCTCTGTGATGAGAGACTCTTCATTGATATTGTTGCTATAATGTTGATTTAATAATTATGTTTCCCATCCCTTGCTCTGCTGCTGGAATGTGGTGCTATTTGTGGTAATAGACATATGAAAAGTTCATGTATTGTCCCTTTCAGTGAACTGAAATGTTTTGAGTAATTCATTATTTATCTTTGGAAGTGTGAATATCTATGGAGAGGCTTTAATTTATTTCTTTTTTTCTCTCTCTCTTTTTTCCTCTTTGCTGTTGTTGTGGAGGAGTGGAGGATTTTGTATGGAATGATATGTGTGTGGTGGTCTAGTGGTTTGCTGGGTTTGGGAGATGGAGTTTGTTGTTTTTTTTAATGTTTTATATTGCCTTTCTCCATCCCTTTTGCCTTTCTTACTGCTCGTTTTTATGTTTCCCAGTCCTGCCATGAAGTAATCAACAGCTTTCTTAGAGAAAAACTGTAAATGTTTTCCCTCCTTAATCTTGTGCATCTGAACTGCTGAATAGCCTTGGTTTGTGCTCGCACTGCAGATGCTACAATTGAGAGAAGGAAAAAAGTGTTGTTTCCATGGAAACGTTTACAGACTGAACCTTGTGCTGAGAAGCTTCACAAAGCTGGATAATAGCTAGAATAGACCGTCTCTAATGCCATCTACAGATCAAATAAAAACTGCAGCTAAATAACCTGTATGATATGACTGCTATATTTAAATATTTGTGAATATTTAAAAAAAATCACTTTTTACACATTTAAACCCTTACATTTTATACACTTGTCTTCATAATTCTATTATATTTATGTAAAATTTCTATTAATTGGTATAACAAGCATAAAGCATATATAGCAACATCATTAAAATGGAGGGTTTAGTGTGGATTAATGTGTTCATGGTGGTCTGGTGGTTTGCTGGGTTTGAGAGATGGAGTTTGTTGACTTTGTGCTATTTTGTATTGGCTTTCTCCCTATTATTGCCTTTTTGTTCTGTCCGGTTTTATGTTTCCAGGTCCTGCCATGAGGTAATCAACAGCTTTCAAAAGAAAAAAAGACAATAGCTGCAAATGTTTTCCCTCCTTAATCTTGTGCTTCTGAACTGCTGAACAATTCTGGTACCTGATTATACTGCGACTGCCTCAACTGAAACCAAGAAAAAAATGTTGTTTCCATGTTGATGTTTACAGACTGAACTCTATGCTGAGAAGCTTCGCAGAGCTAGATAATAGCTTGAATAGACTATCTCTAATACAATCTACTGGTCAAATGAAGAATTGCAGCTAAGTAACCTGTATAACTGTTATATTAAAGCATTTGTGAGTGTTTATAAACAGAGCACTTTTGATACATTTATACCCTTATGTTTTTACACTTGTATTTATAGTTCTATTACATTTAAGTTAAGCTTCTTTTAATTGGTATAACAAACATATAGTATATATAACAACATCATTAAAGTATTTAAAAAATATATAAATCTTTACATGAGACCTAAGCAGAATTTAATATTCTTCTACAAGACATAAAAATCAGAAATGAGAATATTTCTAGTATAGATAGAAGATAAACAAATAATGATTAAAATATGATATATTCTGTATGAATATCGCTTACTGCATACAGTATAATCTCAGATGCAGATGTTTGCCATATTAACTAATATGTTGATATATTCTGACAAATCTAGAAGCTGTTTCAGATTAATAAATGTCTTAAAGGAAAGAAAGGGAATACATTCCTTCTTAGAAAATACTGAACACTTTTATTGGAATCTCATACTATAGTGGGAAACTAAAATGTAATATTTTCTATGCTCTTGTTTTCATATACATGGAGATGGGGAAATAGTGCTATTGGCACAATAAATAAAGACACCGAGAATTAGTCTACTTATTGATCCTTATAACAGTTCATTACATGTGAATTAGTTATGACTTTTATTTTATTTATATAATATATGACTAGTCTTTATATTTTGAATTCAATTTGACAAAAGTTAAAAAGAAACAGTTACATTTCACATACTTTAATTTGTTTCTTGAATTACAACATACAATTCTACTGGGTGTGTTTTAATTCATATTTTTTTATCACATATACTACTTTATATTGTTAAATTATGCAACAACATATATATTTAGACGGAGAAGAGATGAGTGTTGTTACTAGCTTGATGGTCAATTTGGGTGACAGATGTCACTCAAATTAGGAGTTTTTAACTCCGGGGGTTGAAAGAGTCTATGTTATTAGTAAATGTTATACATTTCTGTTAATAGTTATTATGATGCTCACCAAGTTTTACAAAATTGAATTTGATATAAACATATTTCATTGGATAAACATTTTATATATGTTTCATGTGTAAATTATAATTGTATTCCTAATATCCAATTTCTATTGACTTATAAAATATGGGGGAAAAAGGAGAGTTATTCAACAACAGATATTCAGAACATTAATGTTTCATGACATCATTAAAGTGTCTATCATTAAACATCAATGGATTAAATAATCCTAGTAAGAGAAGATCTTTAAACAAATATCTTAAATTGCATAATTCTCAATTAATATTTCTTCAAGAAACTCATTTACTAACTGAAGATGTCACAAAATTGGAATCCAAATCTTACAAACTTTTGATTAGCTCAGAACATACACAAAAAAGAGAGGTGGCCATACTATGGAAAAATACATTACCTATGCCTAAAATAATTGACACTTACAAAGATAACAAAGTTATTATAGAATTTAATAAGAAAATTTTGACATTAATAAATATGTATTGGATTCCTGGCATTGGACCTACAACAGTGAAACAACATGTAGAACATATAGTTCAGTTTTCTAAGGGTAGTATTATTCTAGCTGGGGATTTTAATTGTATTTCTGACATAAGACTCTAGTACCAGTGGTAAAAGGAAAATTCCAACTATAGCTAAATTATTGAATGAATTTTCAGATTCATACATGATGAAAGATATTAATAACTTTACAGATGCTAAGTCACTGTTCTATACATTTTACTCACATAGACATAATCCATATTTAAGAATAGATAGGGTATTAATTTCTAATAACTTAACTGATTTCTTATCAAACTCAAAAGTGATTTCATATCCCCTTTCAGACCACAATTCCATAACATTTGATTTTATACTAAACTCCACATTTAATGTTCAAATTAAAAGGATACCAGTCTACATAATTAAACTGAAAGATTTCATTGATTTCTTTACTACAGAAGCACAAAATGTTATTGAACTTAATAAGTACACAGGGAACTTCCGAAATATACATTTGGAATGCTCTAAAATCTTACCTATATGGTAAAATTATTGATTGGTATAAAAAGAAAATAATTTTGTGCGATAAAGATCTTCAAGATATACAAAGTTAGATAATTTAAGATTTCATGCTTCAAAAAACCCAGATAAGAAAGATAGAATGAAATAAATACTTTAAACAATAAATATATGGAAATGTTAAACCATAAAGTCATGATAAATCTTGAAAAATATAAACGTATAACTTTTTCTATAAATCCTAGATCTATGAATATATAAGCTAACAAGACTAAAAGTTTAAATAAACTTAACCATATTAAAGAAATCTATTCTCCAACAAAAAATGGTATCTGATTTACCAAATATATTAAGTGGGTTTAGAGAATTTTTTTTTAAATTAAACCAACCCAGTGATATGATTAATAGTACAAAGTATATTCAATATTTTATAAATAATAATATAAAGAACAGACTATCGGAAACACAAATAAAATTACTAAACAAATATCTTTTAAAGAAGTAAAAGATCAAATAACTAAACTTAAGCTCCTGGTAATGATGGTATTATTTCTGAAATTTACAAGGTTTTGCCTGCTAAAGCATTAACTCTGCTACAGACAGTATTCAATATAGCTCAAAATAATAACATTATACCCCCCTCTTGTACACATTTATTTCTCCCATACTAAAGTCTGATAAAAACCTTGTAAAATGTGCTTCATATAGGCCCATTTCGTTATTAAATGCAGACTATAAAATGTTCATGTCTATTTATGCTGATAGACTTAAATCTTTTTACCATCCCTGGTAGATATGGATCAAACAGGTTTTATAATTAATAGAACTTCTTATAATAACATCAAAAGAACAATAACTTTAATTGAATCAATAAAAGCCTTAAAGAATAATTTGACTCTTGTTAGTTTAGATATTAACTGTGCCTTCGACTCAGTTAATTGGGACTATCTTTTTATCTTACTGAAGGACTTAAACTTTTCTAATAGCTTTTTTATTCTTATAACTCAATTATATAATGAAAGTCAAGCCTACATAAAAATAGGTACAAATATATTCCAGAACATACCCATTGTAAAAGGAACCAGACAAGGTTGCCCTCTATCTCCACTTTTATTCACATTAATTATGGAACCTTGGGCTAACTTAATAAGGGATAACAATAATATACAAGAATATAGGTTACATTTTAATGAAGCATCAAAAATCCAAATGTTTGCTGATGATGTATTAATCACTCTTGGTGGTACTAACCCCGCCTCATAAGAATTGTTTAAAAATATGGATCTATTTCAAAAAAGTCCTGGTCTTAATTTTAATAACTCTAAAACACAGATTCTCCTAATTGGTTCCAAAAGTTATAATATACAAGACCAATATAAAAAATGTATACCTCAATCTCAACAAATAACATATTTAGGTATAATTATAGCAACTAATATTAAAGACATGTTACACTTAAATTATAGTAAAAGTATAACAATCATAGAGACTCCAATAAGTAAGTGGAACAATATTCTATTTACAATGGATGAAAAACTTTCTATTATAAAGATGATCTTGCTTCCAAAGATCTTATACATAATACAATCTATTTCTATTCCCCCTACAGGCTCTTGTATTAAAAAATGTAATACTCTGATTAAAAACTTTTTGTAGCATCCAATAAAGCCTAGAATTGCATTGTCCTATCATATGTATAGATGGGAAAATGGAGGTATATCTTTACCAAATCTAGAACTTTATTCAATTTCATCAGTTATTAAAACAATTGTTTATCTTATAGATGGAGAGTATTTTGCAAAATGGAAAGAAATTATGTTAAATTTATCCGAAAATACCAAAAATAAAGATAATAATCATCTATCATAGTTAATAAATAATTAATTTATATGGAATCTAATAGAGTACTTTTCCAATTATTCCACTCAAATGTTTAAATCTACATATGTAATTTTAATTCTAACGGCCTTTAAAAACTATATATTTAGGTTTAGAATCTTTGAGAATTGGTTGTTCCTCATGTTTCCTATTGCCTCTTGTCACCACAATAAACAGAACATGCTGGAGGGATAGATTCCTGTCCCAGAGACTTCCCATACTCTGGAACAAACTGCCTATCTATATCAAACAAAGCTCCTCATTAGCACTCTTCAAGAAAAATATTGATGATTGGATGGAAGATGGGAAATTCACCCTGGGGATCACTTCTGTGACTCTGCTTAACAGGGGCACAGGAAAATAATTTTCTTGGGTGGCAAAAGCCAGGGTACCATTTGGCTAGGCTTATATAGGCCCTAGGGCCAATAGCCTAGTACCTACCTATGAACCTATACACAAGGGATAATTCTCTCTGCAGATCATTCTAAAATGTTGTTATTTAAACAAAAATAATGTTTTGGCATCAAATGCTAAATAAAAATGAGACAAAATCTATTAATGCTCTTATAGATTAATATAACCTTAACACTTTACTTTGCTCAGATTTGCAAGAGTTTAGAAAATATATTCTAGATAAGCTAACTTTAATCCCCTCAAATGCTAAGAATTCAATATCCAAACTTATTCAATATTTGATTTTATATACTTATAATACTTTACCAGTTAAAAATAGCATAACATATATTTATAGAGCAATTAAACAAGATCTAGATGTATATTCAGATAACTACTGGAATTCATTTTCTGTAATCAATAGTTTTATTCCCTCAGAAAAAGATAAAGTTAATTTCCTTCAGTCAGCCAGCAAAACCACTTCCTCCATTAAATGGAGAATCTTCACATGAAGATTTTTACATAAATCTTTCATCACACCTCAGAAAATGAGTAAGATAACTAAACAAGATAGTGTTTGCTCTAGATGTAACATAGTAACAAACATTGATTGGAACCATATATTTTAGGACTGTGTACTATGAAAGAAATTTTGGAAAGAAGTTAACACTTTTTTTACAGGCAATTTTTACAGACAATTTTATGCTTACAAAGTCACTTGTATTATTCAATACACCTGCTCCAGACTGTATAAATAAAAACAAATATTTTTTGTGCTGGTCTATACTGTCCATTGCCAGGAAATCAATTATAATAAACTGGAATTCCTCATCAGCTCCCTCATTTAAAGAGTTTAAAGGTCTTCTCTTGGAAATATCTACATTAGAAATGTTAACTATTAAATCTAAATCTACAAGGAATACAAAATTATATTACAAATGGGAAAATGTACATGCATTATTAGTTAAAGAACTGGATAAATGACTAATGCAGTAATCTTTCTTTTTTAATCTTTTATTCTTTGGTTTTATTTTTCTTCTGCTATAATAAACCTCATTTATCTTGTTGTTTGATATATAGTGAACATCATTGTATATAATTTTCTGTGCTATTATAGTTATTGTACTAATATTTTTTTTTTAAATATTGTACTTAAAAATTCAACTTATTCAATTTTTTTCAAAATATCTGTTCATTATATTAATGTTTTCAATAAAGTTGTTTAAAAAAAAAAAGAAAGTAGGATGGTAGTTTATCAGCGGAGAGGGATCGAGGTTTGAGTTTGGACAAGATATATTTGATGTAGGAGGTAGGAACTAATTTAACTGAGAAGCTATTAGGTGTTTTGTTGAGGGATGAAGGAGTGGTAGACAAAGTGTTATTTTGAGTTAGTTTTTGGATAGTTTATATGAAAAAAGTTTAGCAGAGTGGCTGTTTCAGTGGCTGTATTGTGTGGGAAGGGGTTGGGAGTGGTAGGGTTGACAGGATAAAGCAGATTATTAATGGTTGCCCAGAATTTTTTTGGATTGTTCCAAGGGTTAGATTGGGAGGAGCAAAATTATTTTTTCTGATCATTGTTAACTAGTTTTTTGAGAGGCTTCTGAGCTCTTTGTAATTTTGATAAAGGGGAGGGGATTTGTTTTTGACCCAGGCTTTCCAGACACTATCTCTTTAATGCATAATGGAGTGGGTATGTTTGATGAACCAAGGGGCAAAGTTAGTTTTTATTCTGTTTTTCTGGCAGGTGCTCATGAATTAAGTATGTCTAGAAATATCTGATTGAAAGAGTCAACAGCCTTGTTGAGAGGAAGTCAATGAAGGAAGGACCAGTTTATGCTGGACAATTTAGAATTAAAAGTATCTAGATTGAAACTGGTGAGTTTGCAACATTCTCTATAAAGGATTTTTAGGTGGCTGCTGGGAGAATCAGTGGATATATGTAGGATAATGGTCACTTAAAGAGTTAGGAAGTGTCCCAGGGTTATAATAAAGGTTGGGATTGAAGGTAAGGTTCCAGTCTAGGGTGGGTCCAGTAATGGAATTTTTGTTAGTCCGAGTAGGAGCGGAGATGAGTTAGTAGAAGACATGGAGATTAATGCTGACATTAGAAGATATAGTTGTAAGTGAAGTCCAATTTATGTTTACGTCACCAGGGATGATGGTTTCATATGGTACATTTTGAGTGATCCATGAGAGAAAGGTATAGAAATGCTATTCCCTGCAGGGATATAGAGGCTATGGCAATTTTTTGTGAGAGTTTAGGTGACAGTTAATTAGAATGTCAGCAGGCTCAAAGCTATGTATAGAAATTGAGATTGGGGAGAGATTAAGTTGGTCAGAGTAGAGGATGGTAATACCTCCACCCCGCTTGTTGATTCTATCAGAATTAAAAATGTAACCTGGGGTGAGATTTTGATATTTCTGATATGTGGTTTTAACCAGGTTTCCAACAGGGTTAAGATATGGGGGAAATTTTAGGAATGCAATTCTTTGATTTTATTTACGAGGCTTTGAATATTCAAGAGTAGATATTTAGTGATTTAGTAGGAGAAGGGGGTGAGGTGTGGGGTATGTGGTTGTGAAAGGTGATGGCAGGTGGACCTGGATTAGGATGGATGTCACCCATCCAGAAGTGTTTCCATGAAAGTAATAATGTGTGTGAAGAGGTCTATGTTAGCAGATCTTTCTGATTTTAGAGTAGAGGAGAGTGAGGTGTTTGGAAAGGTATTAATCATGAAGAGCTATGGGGGTGAGAAATAAAAGAGAGAAGGACAGATTAGCTATGAGTGAAGTATGTTGCTGATAATGTGTGTGAAGGAGGGAGTGGGTGGTGGGGTTTGATAAGGGAGTGCAATGTGGTAGGAGGTTGATAGAGAAAGAAAGCAGAGAAGTAAAGTAAAAAGATATGCACACAACATGATGAGAGCAGCAGTGACTGAGATATAAGGAGTGACACTTTAATGATTGGTTTAGAGTTAGTAACAATAAGGATAGTCAGGAACAGGGGAGCTACCTATATGAAGTAGGTTTATTGGGAATAGAGGTGAATAGGAGGATACAGGGAGGGGAGAAATTAGTTAGTGAGACTAGGAGGGAGTAATTTATAGTGGGAGTAGAAAGTCAGAGAGACTTGTTAATTGGTGTAGAAAGCTGATTAGGTGAAGATGTTGGAAGAGGTGTGGTCTAGAGAGTATAAATGTAAGGAAAGTGGGGGAGGGAGGGAGGGAATGAGGGTAGAGTAGGGGAGTGGAGTGAGCCCAAGCATAGTGAGCGGGCTCACCCAACTGGAAGAGGGAATTGTGAAAAAAAAATCAGACAGACTGATTTGTTTGTTTTTTGCAAGTAAGTTATACACTACCCTAGTAGTATTGCAAATTTAATGACATAAGCAGTGACATAATGTATGACATTATATAACTCATTCAATTCCTACCTTCCCTTAAATCTCATTCCTCCTCACAAATAATTGCCTGCTTTATTGAGATAAAATGTGAATTACTTTCCAATCAGTATCAGTAAGGAAGTTTAATTTGTTTATTTTGTACGATGCATTCTACAATGATTATTTTGTAATGGCACATTGTCTTGTGAATAAATACTAATGCAAGAGTTAAAAAAATAGTGTACCAGTCAAAGTATGTTCACCTGACGGTGCAAATTTATTAAGTTGATACTCTATGTGCATGTCTGTATATTTTATTTTAATATTGTTTTAACTCATTACAATACAATGGTACTAATTCTGGACACCTAAAAATAAACAAACATAGCAACAACACAACATGGACTAAATATGTTGTAGGACAGGGGCTGTAGTTCACTTTTCGCTGTAGCTAAAGTGGTTCTCAATAACCTCCACCAAACTCAGGCATGATCACTGACATTATATCATACTAGAATCTTTTTGGTAATTTAATTGGTTACTTCCTCATATTGTCATGATCCCTGTGTAGGCAACATCCCTCATTTTCCAGAATGTTCTCACCCAGGAGCCCTGGTAAACTAAATGCTCATTGACTTGACTGCCATAAATGTAACTATAGGGAGCCTTGAGTTTATGACTCTCAGATATCATTTATTTGTAAAAAAAATAAAGTTCTATTTTTTTCTAGTAATTCTGAAGTACCCTTATAGAAGCATTTGCTGCACTAAACAGATGTTCCCCTGTAATAATTTACTATTTACAAAAGTTCTGCCCTATTAATGAAAACAGGAAAATGTCTGCATATTTTAGTGTGCTGGTTCCAATCCAAGCCACTTTATACACTAAAAAAGAAGTCGTATACTCACCATAACGTTCCATGTGTGTTGTCCATCTCGTCCCTTATTCTCACAGATGAGGTCTGATTCTGGGCCTGTTTGCTAGTTGGAGGACTTTAGCCAAGCTCGTGGGCTCATAAACTTCCCATGATGCACCTGGGAAATACATCAGATATTGTTTGTCCCCTGACAAAGTACATATCCATACGCAAGTCCCATATAAGAAGGTAAAAATACAAGACATGTAGACATAATCATGAAAAAGGCTTTTAGTTACAAGGTTCTGCAAAGACTATCTTCTTGTTCTACCAGATAAAGGAAGGGGGTTGGAGGGAGAGGTTTGAGAATAAGGGACGAGATGGACAACACACATGGAACATTATGGTGAGTACATAACTTCCTTTTGTGATGTTGTCAATCTCATCCTAATTCTCACAGATAGAGCCCATGTCCCATGCAACCTGACTCCAGGGTGGATCATGGAAGAATATTCTTCAGAACCACAGAACCAAAATCCGCCCCACTCCTGGAGACCAAATCTATTTTGTAATTAGTGATAAAGGTATGCGGGTTAGCCCACGTGGCTGCAGCACAAATATAATCTAAAGGCATTCTTGCTTGGAATGCTGCCGATGTACCTACTGATCCGGTAGTATGAGCTCCTATTGGGAATGGTATGGGCTTGTTTTCAGATCTGTATACAAAGAAAATGCACTGGGATAGCCAGTTTGACAGAGTAACCTGAAACTGGAAGGCCTTTCTGGGTATCTGAATATGATATAAATAGTTGGTCAGATTTCCTGAAATTAGAGGTTCTCTGTAAATAAAATTTCAGTTGTTGGTGTACATCAAGCAAATGCAAGGTATATTCTCCTTCGTTTGAAAGTTAGGGAAGAAAACTGGCAGCTCGATAGATTGATTCAAATTCGATTCTGATATGACTTTGGGGAGAAAGGTAGGATTTGTCCATAAGGACACTATTGTTGTGGAAAATGAGGTATGGGGGTTTAACAGATAGAGCTTGTAACTCTGAGACCCTTTTGGCAGATGTAATAGCTATTAGAAATAAGGTCTTCCATGTCAAGACCTTCAGATCTGAAGTTGCTGACGCTTCAAAGAGTGTGGAGATCAGATTAGTAAGAACAAGATTAAGATCCCAAGGAGGAGTAAGGGGGTCTTAACAGTATACCCTTCAAAAATGCCTTGCAAAGCCTGTGTATCATGTAGGACAGTCATTTAGGCCTATATGAAAATTAGAGACTGCAGCCAAGGAAACTCTGATAGTGGAAGCAGCTGCACCTTCTTGTTGGTTCAGTATTTCTTTGTTCATATTTTTGGATATGTCAACAGGTCTGGAGTTGGATCCAGAATCCATGGTTCCTCCAGATAATGAGGCTGTAGGAACGGGAGCCAAATTTGTTGAGGCCAGTGAGGGGCAATGAGGATTATAGTGGTCTCCAATGAATTTGCCTTCTGTAGTAGTTTGGAAATCAGGGGAATAGGAGGAAAGGCATACAGTAATCTCGGAGGCTAATTGTGAACAAGTGCATCCCTCAATGACTCCCCCTCTGGGGGGATCAGGGTAAAGTAGTTTCTGCATTTGGCATTGGTTGGGGAAGCAAAGAGATCACTCAAGACGGGCCCCATTTTTTGGAAAATAGACTCCACTACTATCTGATTGAGGGATGACTTGTGGCCATAGAATGGCTCAGCTCAATCTGTCTGCAATCATGTTGGATTTCCCCGGAATGTGCATTGCTACTAGAAAGTGGTTGGAGGATATCGCCCATTGCCAAACTCTTAATGCTTCTCAGCAAAGGGGGTCAGATCTGGTTCCTCCTTGTTTATGTACCACACTATGGACATGTTGTCTGACTGGATCGTTACTGTCCCTAGAGGGAGAGAATCCTGAAATGCTTGCAATGCCAAAAGCACAGCTCTCATCTCTAGGACATTTATATGCAGCTGAGTCTTGTGATCTTGCCAGATGTCTTGGACTGCCTTTCCCAGATAATGCCCCCCCCCCCATCTGGGAATCTGGGAGGTGTCCGTGGTTACAGTTGCCACTGGTTTCGGTGGGATGAATGGTCATCCCTGACAGATTAGAGGAGAAGGAAGCCACCACTGGAGGTCCCTTTTGCAAGTGTTGTAATCAGAATCTTGTGATACATGGGGAGTTCCATAAAGGACCATTGGGGGAAGCAACTAGATCTTAACAATGCTAAACACTTGATTAGGATTGAATGCAGGAATGGTTAAGAAGAGGTGAATTCAAACCAAGAGATGAAAGGTTAATACTAGCGGCATAAGAAAGTGGGCTATGTATACATTGGTTTATAAAGTCCATTGAACATGTGGGAGAAACAGACAATGGAGATCCAAATTAAGAGGAAACCAGTGAAACAGGAAGCAATTGCTCAGGTGCCATATCAAGATATTTTGGAGCCTCCCAGAGGAAACCAGTATAAATGTTCACTTAAAGCTAGAGTGCAAGGGAAGGAACAGGAGACTGTAGAAACTCTGATGCAGTCAAATTTGAGGAGTGATAAGCCAGTGAATTCCCATATGACAGAGCGATGGATGACACAGGATGAAATCGAAGAGAAGGTACCACAGGAAGATGCTATAGAACTTTCTACAGAATGCCCACAGGAAGTGGAAAACAAAGGATGTGCCCTCAGTCTGGAAGAAAATGAACTAAGGGAAGAGTTGCTTGATTTAATGGACATAGATATATTAAAATCAATGAAAGAAATAGACTGTAGAAGGTCAATAAGACATCAAAAGTCAGAAGTCTGATAAAACAAATGAACACAGTAATTAGAACTGTTCATAGAGACCCATGTGATGTAACAGAAGTAAACAGGATAAGTTACTGTGCAACTAAATTAATAGCTGATAAAGTTCTACCACAAGAGCACAGGGTAGTGAGGCAAAGGAAGGGTAGAAATCAAATACCATCATGGAAGTATTGAATAATGAAAAATATAAAGCAATTAAGACAAGAAGTGTCACTATTAGAAGACTACAGAAGAGGGAATAGATCAACAAAAATATTAAGAAAGATAAATGTGATAAAAGCAGTGCACAGTATTAAAACATAAAAGGATCTATCATGCACCATCGCAAATAAATTATAAAGGTCAGTACAGGCGGAAAAACAGATAAATATAAAGGAACAGTACAAAACAGGCAATTTAGTGATGACCCAAAAAGGTTTTATAAAAAATTGAGAAACAAGATAAAAGGAATTTAAAGACTGCCAAAAAAGGAAGAAATAGATGCATTTTGATATCTATGAGGATCCTGTGGAACACAAAGATGCTAAATGGATAAAAGTAGTAAAAGAAAGAATTAGAAGTTTAAAGGTACAGGATATGAAATGGGATGAAGTAACAGCCTGAGAAATCAAAACAAAGTTAAGAAAAGCGTCTAATTAGAAACGCCCCGGCCGGCCCAGATGCAGTACCTAACTTTTGGTTAAAAGTATTAACATCTTTGCATGAAGACCTAGCCATGAGTAAGAACTATTTATATCCGCACCCCGAACAGACACCAGTCTGGCTAACAACAGGTAAAACAATGCTCCTACTTAAGAGTGAACCTGCAAGCTACCCCAAAAATTATAGCCCAATAACTTGCCTTCCAAGGACATATAAACAATACACTGGAATTGATGCTGACAACGTTTATAGTCATTTACAAGAAAACTTAATTATGGCAGTAGAACAAAAGGGCAATAAAACAAAGTCATATGGAACAAAGAATCATTTGTTGTTAAATTAAGTCATAGTGGAGAACTGTAAAAAGGGGAAGAATCTAAGTATGGCATGGACTGACTACAAAAAAGCATTTGATAGTGTCCCACACTCATGGATAAAAAAGTGCTTCAAAATGTATACGATACAACCTACACTGTTCGTCTATGTTGCAGTGACCATGAAACAATGGCAGACAACTTTGCAATTAAACCATGGTAAAGGACAAATTACTATTCCAGGGATAAAACTTCAAAGGGGGATATTCCAGGATGACACTCGATCACCATTGCTATTCTTCCTTGCCCTTAACCCATTAAGCTGTTTACTTAACAGCTTAGGCCTTGACTATAATTTGACCCCTAGAAAACAAAGTCTAAAGACTTCTCATCTTCTATTTTTTGATGATTTAAAACTGTATAGCTCATCAGATGAGGAACTGAAAGCACAGCTGCAGGTTGTCAAAACTTTTTCAGATGATATAAGAATGTCATTTGGCCTTGATAAATGTGCAAAAGCAACCTTTAAAGCAGAAAAACTGCAGCACCAGGAAAACATCAGTTTGAGAGAAGAATGTGATATAGAAGAACTTGAGCAAAAGGAAGTGTATAAGTACTTGGGAATTGATGAAGGATCAGCAATAAAACATGAACAATTATGAATAAAACTTAGTAAGGAATATTTTAGAAGACTTAAATTAATCCTGAAAACAGCATTTGCATCTAGGAACAAAATCCAAGCTATAAACCAATTTGCTCTTCCTTTCCTAACTTACAATTTCAGAGTGATTGATTGTCCCCAAAATGTGTTGGCTAGATTAGATACAGTGGCGGATCCAGGAATTTGCAAAGGGGGGGGGGCGCAGTCTTGTCAGTCAACTACTGGGGTGGAAACAGGAAAGTGGAACACTAGGCACCACCACAGTGCATAAGTCAGTGGTGAACCATCTCACTTAAGACCACCTTACCTACATACAGGCAGCACTGCAGAGTTCTCTGGTTCCCACAAGGGAGTGGAAACTGACAGTAGTCACCCCTACCTCTTCACGGGTTAGGGCAAGTCTAACCTGCCCAAGCCACTAAAACTCAAATCACCCAGGCAATAGTTCAGCTTGCCCCTTCACCACTGCTATTACATATCCAATTCAACCATAGAACAGTACGGTGCTTAACTACACTGCCGCATCCCTGTCATGTGCATACATTCTACAGACATTGCTATGCTAAACTTACACACTTACACTCCCCAAAATCAGGGAGAGACTTAATATTAGAAAAGGCTATAAAGTACTCAGCATGCTTTTCTTGAATATGAAGTGAAGGGACAGCTTGCACCTGTCACCATTAGGCTTTCGTATATTGGCCAAGGCTCTTGCCAGCCCCATAGTGCCTTTTTTAGGCAAGGCTCAAAGGACAAACCCACCTCCATAGACAACCCAAGGATAAAAAAACTAAAGGTAAAGCTACTCAATGCCAGAAGTCTAAACCTCAAGATGGTCGAGGCTCTCCTCAGTATGGAGGAAATCAATGTCTGTGCAGTAACAGAAACCTGGTTCAAGGCTCCTGAGAGCACCCCAGCACTACCAGGTTATAACTCACCATATGTTTCGGCCCCAAAACTCGGACCAAAGCACAAAAGGAGGGGGAGTATCTACATTCAAAGATACCTGTAACTCCAGGTTAGTGGCACTGCACGAAGCATCGGAAACCATCCATGTGCAACTAACAGCGGGCAAAACTGCCTTAAAGTTTGTAGCCTGCTACAGAACACCCTCCCTATTACAGGAACCCCACTTGGCATTCCTGAGAACACTGGAGAATATGAAGGTCTCTCCAAACACTATGTTATTGGGTGACTTCCTTTACAAATGCATTCTATGAGCACCTGCAGGAATGCATGGATTGTGCTATCCCAAATAAAACCAAGACTCATTCCTCCAAAAACAGGAGACCGGTCTGGTGGACCCCGGCCATAAATAAGCTATACAACAGAAGGAGGAAGCTACTACATGACAGAGCAAAATCCCAAAAAGGGAAGGTATCTCTGATCAGTATTAGCAAGAAACTTTGATCCCTCAAAATCATCAAAGGCCAGTTTCGAAAGAAAAATTGCCCTAGACACTAAAGATAATCACAAAGCCTACTTTAGTTATGTCAGGAATATGGGTGGAAACTCCCAGATATGTTCTGAATTGTTGCATAATGGTACAAAATATACCGAACCTACAGACATAGCCAACATCCTGGCAGACAGATTCAGCACCAACTCCACCCCCTTCCCCCCCAAAGGAGCAAATGCCTATCCCAACTGAATGTAACCTCCCTGACATCACAGATGCACAGTTGAAAGCTGCCCTCTCCAAAGCAAAAAATACAGCATCTATGGGAGCTACACACTCCAGGGACTTAAACCACAGCACAAAAATAAATAGGACATGCTGGAGGGAGATTCATTTCCCAGAGGCTCCCCTCACTCTGGAATAGAATCCCAATTCATGTTAGACATAGCCCCTCGCTGACCCTGTTCAAGCGGAATCTGGACGCGTGGATGGGAAATCACAAATTCACCCCTGGGATCTTTTCTGTGTCCCTGCTAGACAGAGGCACAGTAAACTAATCTTAAAAGGGTACCTTCTGTGACCTACTTTACAGACCCACAGTAGGCTAATCTAATAGGGAGGCGGAAGCCAAATACACTCTGGCTAGTCTTATAAATGCCCTAGGGCAGATAGCCTAGTATCTACCTATGAACCAAAGTCAGAAACTACATTGAGACTGCAACCCCTAAAGATCTGCCAAAAAAGCCACATAATCTGAACAGGTGAAACTAAGACACAAGTCTAGCATGTTTAGTGATGGCTGAACTACATACATCAGCTGTTTAGAGCAAGAAGTCTTGACAAAGTCATAAATAAAAGTAGGAAAATTTAAGTCCCAAAAATAGGGACATTTGCTCTTACAAAATTAGAAATTTGATAAAACTAGTTTTGCTTTAACATAAGGACATGAAGTCCGAGACTCAATGTCTTTCTTTTTAACTTCACTCTTTAATGATAATTTGCTTAAAAAACATACTTTTATGAAGGATGGACCAAAAACTATGAGGCCAAAGTTTGGACATCCTGCAAAACTCTGCCTCATTGAGAGGTATGTTGAGCTACTTGCCCTCTTTTTTTTTTTCTAAGAGACTCAGCTAGCAACTGCTCTAGGCATCAAACCACATGTAGCAACCAGTAAGATAGACATAAGGAATTTGTATTAAAGAAATACGCACTACACAACTCAGTGCATCCATGATGGGGGGGAGACAAAGCAGCAATGGGATTGTCGGTTACAATTTTGCAACAACACTAATGAAGTTACCTAAATAAGACTGCATAGCAACACAGACAATTCTTAAATCAGCTAATAGCAACAAGGCAAGGCATAACCTTATATTTAAAGACACTAGTGTAACCACATATACTCTGCATACAAGGTTATCTACTAAGCACGTTAGAAACACTGGGGCTTTATCAAGCCCTATCACATCCATAACCATCTAGGATTAATGCCTCCAACATGTACATATCTTGTTTACAAGAGGAATACAAACCGAATAGCAATACCTGTAGTTGACTGAGCAGCTGAAAGTATTGTGCTTTTTTGGGGGCAGCAGCTTGAGTGAAATTACAGTTTAAATGCCAGGTAGATTGTGAGACAGCAATTAGCACATAGAAGCAGAAAATAAAGTACAACTACACCACTGCTTATAAGGTATGGCTTTCTCCACCAGATACCACAATTAAATACTTAGGAGAAGCGCCTTTTAGACATTTTATGCTTACCCCTACAAAAATATCTCCATACAACAGAACGCAGTCAACATGTTTATTTGCAAGAGAAAAGGACCACATATGCTAGTCAGTAGATTAGTACAAAACACAGGGGGCAACTTAATAATTCCTCACCATAACAACAAAATTTCAGGCATGGTGACTTATGTCACTTAGCAGTTCTGACAGCTTGATTTGTTATAGCGAACATTTGTAAACAGGGGTGGCACTGCTTAGATTTTAACGTTTCTCAAACACCTACCACATGTCAGCAGGCAAAAATAATGAACGAAAAATAATGCGTTCCCACAGTTACCAGAAGATGGTGAAGATTAACAGATACCTGTATCTATATGTGTATGTATGTATTATACACATGTATGCCTACATATCATGGCCTCTATGTTCATGTCCATAGCTGCTTCAGACTTAGCTTACCATTTGAGTCAGCTATTTTACATTGATCCTATGACATCTGCTAGGTTTGTTCAAATCTACATGTCATGAAAGACAACTCCCTTTAAGAAAAAAAAAAGTGCTTGTATCTGACAGCCCATGTGCACAGTTTTTCAAGACATATGTACTTCTGGCTGCACAGGTCTCAAACAAGTGAATAGATAGAAAAAACTCCCCTCTACTTACCCACCACCTATGTTTGCCTACTCTCATTCTGAAGTTGTTCTACCCCAACAAACAGCAATTAATATAGTAAACTTTACTCATTGTTGTTGGGGGTCTGAGACAGCACAAAACTACTGTACACTTCAAGCAGGAAGGAATAACGCACAAGGAAATATCACCTTTATCAGCTATGCATGAGTACCTGGGATACTAGCAATCCTGCATTCTGCCAGTGAATGGAAGCCTGTCACCACAAGGGACAGCAGGTTACATTGTATAGGATATAGTTAGTTGGGAGAAGTGTGTTCTCAGTGGTGGAATGCAGGCTGGAAGGGCTAAAGTGAAGGGAAGTGAAAGAAGGATATATGGCATGATGTCAGACAGTGCTACCTACAATGCCCCCACTAAGGATGTGTAGCATAGCAGCCTGTTCACTGCTAGAAAACTGTAACATAATCTATAATGTGTTTGCAGGAAGTGCTAGAGAGAAGACCAAATAAAAAGGGATGGATACTTTTTTTTGGCAATAAGTACTACCAAGTTATTATAGTCTAGTCCTGAACCTACAATGTCTATCATGGAACCAGGCTAAACTTGACTCAAGAAACATATGGCTGTATCTCTTTTCACTCTCTCCATATGTGTACGAGTTAATACATATGGTGCTACAGTGCATGTATTATTATGGAAATGATGCATTACAATAACAAAGAGATTATGGTGATTACTAAACAGGTGGTCTGGCCACTTCTGACAGGTAGCTCATTGCCTAGGGAAAGCTAGCTTGAATTAGTCTAAGCAAGTAAGGCTATGAGAAGCAAGTGCTACAGTGAGGATAGGACTTCCTGAAGGTGGAAGGGTTTGGGCTGCACTTGGTTGCTTCCAGTGACAGTAAAAAGATATAGATAAGGGAGAGACAGCATTCTCAAAAGAAAAAATCAGATAAGTAAAATCTCATGCCCCCAAAGCCCCCTAGTGTAGAAGGAACACATGCTTTGTTAACAGATGTGAAGATTAGCAATCAAAAGATATTCTATTCTTACTTAATACAGGCTGTAACTTCTGACTTTATCACAGGCTCAATACAGAACTTGCTTATTGAATGCATTTTGTTTTGACAAATGCATCTGGCCAAAGAACAGGCACCACTTTGACATCTGTGTACCTTACTGAGGACATTTAGAGGCGAGCACATCTATTTATCTGAAAGTCTAATGTACTATGAAAGCAATTTTGGTATGTTAGTGGAAGTAGTTTTCCATTCAGAAGGGCTGCTTTCACACACTATTATTTTTTATTCTGTTCATCATGGGTGTGACATGGTTGTGCATGTGGCCTAACTTGACTAATTTGCACAATAAACACAATGCTGCACACATTTTCTTCATTTCTATGTGTCTCAGTTTTGAGGGTATGACAATATAGCATAGTATGTATGGAACCAATATACTGGCAGTGGTAAATCAAGAGGGTGGTGAATGGATGAGGGTACCTCCTTTAAAAGTCTCAAAGCCTGCTGTCTGGAGTGTTGAGGTTTACTCAACACACAAGTTATTTATCAGGTCTAGTGTGCTCCCAGTTTTTGTAAATTTCTAGATGGGATATTGGTTGTGCTAGTTAATGGTACAGAAGAGACTCAGCCCATTCTAAGAGAATGCATATTCCATGCATACCTTTCAACCTACACAGATTGAAAATATGAACAAAGGTTCTTGAAAAATGGGAACATCCATCTAAATATCTGGAATATTAATTTGTGTAAAATTTGAATACTAAATAACACAACTCTTTCCGCTTCCAGTAGAATAGTTGGATACTACTCAAAAAACATATTAAAAAAGCAGAGACTGGCAAAATGATGGGAAAATATAAGCACATTATCAAAATGACAGTGTAAAATCAGTAGATTTCAATGAACTGTATCACAAAGTTGTACCACACAAGGTCATTTATTTTTCTTCAAAAAAAAAAAAAAAAAAAAGGTAGTTGTAAAATCTGAATTCTCTTTAAATTGTTGCCACTAGTATGTTGGCCATGTAGTGTGTTTTTTCTGTGTACTAGACATCTTCAAAACACATGGGATGAGGGGGATTCAGAAAATTGTGTGAAGGGATAAATCAAACTTGAAAATGGAGACATACCTCCAGAAATATAGATATTCTAAATAAGGTCTGAGAATAGGAACATCACTGGAAAATAAGGACACTTGAGAGGTTTGAACAGCTTCCAAAGTCTGTCTAGACATTCAGGGAAATCAAACTTTATAAATTGTATTAAAATTCAGAGACAACAAAATTGGCTGAAATGTTGTAACTGTAAAGAATCAGCTTATAGGTTCAGCAAACTTCTAACCAAACAACACTCGCAATGAAAGGTCTTTTCATATATGTCTGAGCTAGGCAAGACCAACCAACTAGTTCACTTTCACTAATATGGCACAGGCAACTTTATCACCAGAGATTTTATCTTGGCTTTGTAATTAATTACTGCCGCCGAGGCTACTGAAACAGATTTATTACAATTATGCACAAGAACATTAGTAACAAGACACTGATACAAATAACTGTTGGTAACCCAGTGTAAAAATATATTTCATGTTTTCATTTCCATACATTTGCTTTTCAGTTGCACAAACCTTTTATTTTCACATCCAGACCGTTGTGTCTCATTTGTACATCATTTTATTACATTTTTATTCTTACAAATAAAAAAAGACATTTGCGGAAGTTGCTTTTCCTACAGTCACAATGCAGAAAAAAATCATATCAATCATATGTAATATAAAATCTCATCCTCAAAATAATGGCAAACAGGTCATTTTTGGCATACACAAACAAAAACATCCCAAATTTAAAACCTTAATAGTCTTTGAATACCTTGGTTCATACCTCTCAACCTCTTAGTGCAAGAAATCTAGTCAAAGCCTGACAAAATGGAGGGACAAAGGCTGAAAAATAGGGACATATTTTAAATATTGCTCTTATAAACTTGGAGTTGCTAGAGTAACAGGCTTTGTTTTAACATATGTTTTCTGAAGGATATGAAGTCAGAAACTGAAATGTATGATGTCATTGTTTAGTGACTTCAGTCCTCAGATCATCCCAGTGATTTTCCAGAAAACCACACATTTTATGAGGAACAGACCAAAATATGAGACAAAAATCTGGACACCTGAGAGGTATGCTTTGCTTTACTTATCTTCAGACTTCTTCATTGAAATCCCCCCAGTCATCCAGATGCCCAGAATGCCGCCCTGTGTATTCATTACTGACAAATATTGTGCTGAACTATTCAGCTATGCTAAATACTCTGCATTGTAAATTAAAATATCAATTATTCACCTAATCAAAGAATCCCAGTTTAACCCATCTCATTGCCCCTTCGTTTATACCAATAAATTTGTAAGTCACTATCCAACAATTTGTTACTTAAAATGATGACCTAACGACTGCAGTCAAATAGGCAGACAAACGTATACTGTATTAAAATGGAATCGTGACTGGGCAGAAGGATTTAGCTACACCAGAATGCAGTTTGTCTGAAAGTAAACAAAGTATTTTATATGCATTTTTTTCACGCAAAGAAGATGCCTCAGAAAGAAATACCCATACCGTTTTCACTATAAAGTGATTATCATCAAATTCCTGGAATCTGATCGCAAGTGATTGGCTCAGAGAGCAGCATTTTGTAACTGAGTGGGTGGACTGCAACATCTTGCTTTGGCTATGACAGGAGTGCGGGAGGGGGTAACATAGCAATATGGAAGCTTTAAGTATAAATTTGAAAATCCAGACTACAGCCCTAAATTCAAGTCCTTACTCTTAGTGGCATACTAATTCCCAAAGATCAAGGTGTGGTAGGTATTTCTACTTCCAATGTAATGCCCAAAGAACTCTAACATGTCTTCCAACTCTGTCGTCTATAGGGTGTGAAGTCTTTTGCCTCTCATCAGAAATGCTTCTACCTACAAGCTTTGTCTGCCTTCTATGAATTCTTTTTAAGGAGTCTGATATCCTGTTTGACTCAAGACTTCACCATGTGGGTAAGACACTCCTAAATTATTCCTCAGTAGGAGTATGTAAAGCATCTAATGAGTAGCAGTTCCAGTTCCAACCCATGTACAGCATAGAGTTTCTCATTATACTGAACATTTCTGATTCAGTGTCTTCACATAGTCCCTACATTAACACTCAGGCAACTAAACTCCCTGGACTCATTCAAAAACAAATTAAAAGAGCACATCTTTAATACCACCAAATGCTCATGCTTCGGAGATGAGGGATAATTCTGCACTTATATCTTAAACTCTTTGTTTACTCTTCATAAAAATAATTGTATACTGGTCATAAAATGCATCCTACCTACAAGACATTAACTTCAATATTTAATATAAATATAAATAAATAGTCCACCCTACTGGATGTAATTCCTCTGTTCAGTTCTTCCAGGAGCCCTGCTGTCCTTTGTTGTGACCGCTGGACTCTGCATTCAGTGGCACAGCACATACTGCTAAAAATACCAATCTGAAATCTATCACTCTATCTGCTGCCTGTAAGGTAAGATAAGAAAATGCCACCAAAGGGACTACTAGATGCCTGGTAAAAGACATAATAACTTATTAATACATGGTTCTGAGTTATGTACAACAATTTACTCAGATTCTAGAATGGTAAAAACTATAATTATGGTTTTATTTCTGACAATTCCCAGTACATCTTGTACGCTCAAAAATTCATATGCATACCAGTGTTTAAAAAAAGACCACTGATCAGATGATAGCTTAACTATTTTGACTTTGTCCTCCGTTCTAATTTAAAAGCGAGAAGGTGAAAGCTATACAGCTCCCCAGTCCAACAAGGGGGAAATTCCATAATAAGCAACAACTGCAATAAAGGCAAACATAACCCCCAGCACAAGCGCACTTTCTAAATTATTTTTTTTTTAATTTTTATTTGTGAGAAGTAGTCTACTCTTACGCCGCTCAACACCAAAGGTTATGGAGCTATAACTTTTGAAATCTTAGAACAGTTCAGACGCAAAATGTTATCTAAAAGTTAGCAAAGGCAAGACAAATCTCCTGATCTTCCTACAAGCGAATAGGACTATCTGAACAGCCCAATTACAATCATTTCGAAACCAAGCACGTTGCTCTCGTCTCCCCTTGACTAAACTACACCCAACCATAAACGACATAATTTGTTAGCTATGCCTAAATATACACCTACGGCGTATGAAATACTTAGCGCTGCTGACACTTTATTGCCGTATTTACTCGCTATATTTGTTTTACCAACTGCCATTCAATAATGTTTACTACCAAAGATAAACCAGAGTCAAATTTACTATTTTGATGTATTAGGTGATTCTGGGTTACTTTAAACTACAAAGCAAACAAATTACTTGGGCCGTTTAAATGTAACTATACTAAACTCACCTACGCAAAACTCCCAATGCGACAAGCATTCTTTAACAGCAAGAACAACTTTTTGTGATTTCAGTCAGACTAGGTCGTACAGCTATACAAAGCACCAACCTGTCATCTTATTTAAAGTGTGCGAGTCTACTATTCCACTTGCCCTTCAACTTAAAGTTACTGTCACAGCTCTCACCAATGTGCCAAAACTACAAGGGAAGATGCAGACCGTTATAACTGTTATTAAAATAACAAATCATCTGACTGCAATCTCCAATCACATCTCGATGTATTTGGCGCTTTGGTGACAGGATTCTCCTGGAAAGATGCACCTGATTTTTCAACAAAAAAAAAAAACACAAAGTTGAAAAAGGGGCTGGCGCGCGCCCCTGCGCCCATGCCTAAATCCGCCACTGAGATATTTAAACAAGAAGGATGCTTCATGCTCACCAAATGATCTATAAAAATCAGTGCATAGCAAGATTATATATTCCCCATTCCAAAGGAGGGATGGGGCTTCTTGAAATTGATTACATGTATGGATCTGCAATCGTGGGACTCCACACATCTGCTGACCTCACAAGACCCAAACGTAGTGAAAGTTTTGAAACATGAGGAGAATACATCTAAGATGACTTCCCTGCTTAACTTAGCAAAAGCATATCAAGCAGGAATGGAAATCAAACCAGAAGTAGATAAAAAATCAGGCACAAATGAATATGCCAAAAAACAAAAGAAAGAATATAAGGTAAAGGACCAGATGAAAAGGCAAGAAATGTGGAAAACGCATAAATATAGTTGCAAGTATAGAAAACTTCTATAAGAACCTCATGTTGATTAGGAACAAATGCAGGAATGGTTAAGGAGAAGTGAATTCAAACCAAAAGATGAAAGGTTAATATTGGCGGCACAAGATAGTGGGCTATGTACACGTTGGTTTACAAAGTCCATTGAACATGTGGGAGAAACAAATGTAGGTTTTGTAAAACAGAATTGGAAACAGTTGTACACCTCATTGCTGGCTGTGACATACTAATGGCAGGAGGACTGTATACTGAAAGGCATAATAATGTGGCAAGACTGCTGCACTGGGGATTATGCAAATATTATGGTGTTGATGTGTCTGAAAAACACTGGAAACATGAGCCACAAAGCATCATAGAAAATGATGAAGTCTATATCACATGGGATCATCCATTACCAACAATTCAAAAGATAGATGCTAGAAAACCAGATATAGTTTTCCAGGAAAAGAAGACAAAAGTAGCATTGATCATTGAACTCGGCACACTCAGTGACTACAGTGTCCTGCATACAGAGAGGTACAGTCATAAAATATCAGGTTCTGCAAGCAGAAACTAGAGCAATGTGGAAGAAGGAAACCCAGATAGTTCCAATAGTAGTAGGAGCAACTGGTCTTATAAAAAAAAGAGTCTACAATCATATTTAGATACGCTACCAATACACATAACTCTGTACAAATTACAGAAGGAGTCATTACTGAAGAACACTTTTGGCTGATATCAAGGAGTGAAGCAATAATAATTTCATGAACTTTAATTGTACTTTGACTTAGGAATGGGATCCATTCCTGTCATGGTATTAGAAACCCAAACGATTTGGAGAAATTAAAAAAGGGAGAGACCATTGAGCTGATAGTAGTCACTGTAATATTCTCATATGGAGACATGCTAGGGGGCCATCTTCCCCAGCACTTGTAGAACTTGTTTCTCTGTCGGACGAGATTTTCTGATTAGTCTCCGAACATGGTAGCAAAGATCCTGTACTCGTTCTTGAGGGAGTTTTGTCATCAAGGAATTTGTGTCTAATTCTGCTCTAATGAAGTTTAAGTTTTGAGATGGTTGTAGAACAGAGTTTTCAAAGTTTATCATGAAGCCTAGGGAGATGCAAGTTTGAATGGTGTAGTCCCTGGCATGCAGCAGAAGATGTCTGGTTGGGGCAGTGATGAGCCAGTCATCTAGATAGGGAAACACTCGGAATCCTTGGTGCCTCAGGTGAGCCGCTATCACACTCTGGGTGCTGTAGTGAGACCAAAGGGCAGGACTCTGAACTGGTAATGACTGGCTCCTAGCTGAAAGCGTAAGTACCTTCTTGACCATCTTTCCATTAGTATATGGTAGCATACGTCTTGTATGTCTATGGAGCACATCCAACTGTCTTTTTCCAGCAACAGAAATATTGACTGCGGTATTACCATCTGGAACTTTGTCTTCTTCACAGATTTGTTTAAATTGTTGAGATCTAAAATGGGTCTCCAGTCCCCTGTTTTCTTCTAGAACTAAAAAGAATCTTGAGTAAGTTCCGGATCATCTCTGGTCTGCGAGGACTTCTTGGATGACTCTTTTGCTTAGCAACTTTTGGATCCTCTAATGTTACTTGTTCTTGCTGACTGGGTGGAACATCTGGAACTGATTTTTTAACCGGGGTGGGGGAATAAAAGGATATTGTACATCCGTTGGAAATTATATCCAGCACCCATCTGTCTGTGGTAACATTTTGTCAGGTTAAGTGCAAGGATAAATGCCCCCCCCCGACTGCCTCCAGAGGTGGACAATCGGGTACTCCTTCAGGAGCGCTAAAATGGCCTACCAAAGAAGGTATCTCTGGAGCCCTGGTTTTGTGGACCTCCTCTTTCACGTGGTCAGCATCTTCCATTGTTGTTCCCCCCTCTGCCTCGGGAAGAACTT
This sequence comes from Protopterus annectens, assembly GCF_019279795.1. NCBI lineage: Eukaryota > Metazoa > Chordata > Ceratodontiformes > Protopteridae > Protopterus > Protopterus annectens. The sequence continues at coordinate 57,676,006 of NC_056725.1, forward strand.
TCACCTTGTGTGTCTTGTTAAGATCTTTGGCTTCTCCTGAACCACATTTTCCCACTTCCTCTTTGACCTTTGGGAATGGGTCTGGTAGTTGCAGAAAGACGTACAACAGCAGACAAAGTCTTACCTTCCTTTTCACATCTGGTGAGCATTTCTTTTACTTTAGGCCCAAAGAGTGATGAGTTGTCAAATGGGGTGTTAAAAAATGAAGATCTGAAGGGTTCCGCAAAGTCGCAAAGGTTCATCCAGGTCTACCTCCTGATGGAGATACCTGAACCTACAACTCTACTCGCTCCATCTGCAGCATATGATATAAGCCTCATGGAGGAATTCATAACTGCACTGAGGATGGCTACCTGTGCATTGACTTTCTCTGACTGCATCAGCAACTTCTCCTTGAAGACAGCCTGACAACTCCTTAATCAGATCTCTCTACAGTCTGGTAAAGTGGATAAGGTAATTCAGTGATCAAAGAGAAAAAGTCACTGAAGAGAACACATTCCTTCCATATCTGTCCATCATCCTAGAATCTTTATTAGGAGGGTGGATAGAAGAACTAGTCTCAGAAAGTACTTTCTTAGTGGCCACTGCCACCCCTTTTGTCCAAAAGGATTTGTCCTTTGGGGCAGTAATGTACTTATTTGGCCCCTGAGGAGTGGTCTCTATGGTATCTGGGGTCTCTCATGCCTTGCAAAAGAGCAGGTCTATGAGCTCATTGGAAGGCAGAGTCACCCAAGAGGTTAAAGGGTGAGATCCAAAGGCCTTCAGGTAGACTGACTCTTCGGCAAAAGGGGAGGAGGGCTGTCAATCACTCTTTTGTTTCAGAATCTCCAGGATCTCTCTAAATGAGACCTCCTCAGTGGGTGATCATGGGGATCCTTCTGTGTCATCTAAGTCACTCATCAGGGGAGTCTAGGTGTGTCCTCTTGCAAGTTCTCTTCTGAAGAACGTCTTCAGAGGGGTATTCAGGAATGTTTTGGAAGAGATGGGGACCCCCTCGGGGGTTTCCCGAGGTCTGGAAACTCTGCGATCACATGGAAGGGGATGATGAGATTGAGACACCTGTGTAGGGGAAAGAAGCTCTGCAGTAGCTTGTTCGGTAGACTGGGAAGAAGTCATAACTCTCTCCATAGCCTCAAAAGCAGTCTGGCTTGGCTCCAAAGAGCCCCATGGAGCTGACAAATGAGTTGCCTGATCTGAAGGGGCCTCCAGAGCAGAGGACAGCCACTCTGAGGCAGAAGTAGGAACTGACCTCATCCATGCCAATGCCCTGAGAAGCAAAGATGGACTCGGGGAGATCCGAATCTACTCAGAGGATCAGAGCAGACAGTGTCAGATCCTAGGAGTCTCCTGATCTGAAGAAATGGAGAAGCTCTAAGCAGATGTCGGATCTGAAGAAATAGGATGAGGTCTCGCAGCAGACGCTGAAACAAACTGGATCTCAGAGGCTTCTTGCTCTGAAGCAGAAGATCAGATCAGAGGAAGAATAGGCACCGTGAAGGTTTTCTCCAACTCTCTTGGGTTCGGATCCAGAATAAGTCTGGCCAAAGGAGTTGTCTTCAATAGTCCCTGCCCCAACCTATCCACATCATCATTTGAAAGGGATCAGGTAGAAGAGAAGATAAACTAGGAGACCTAGATCTGGCTAAAATGGTAGAAGGTGGTCTGGAGGTCACAGATTCTAATGATGTAGATATTAAGGATTTGGAAGGTCTTGTCTGATCCTAGTTGGATCTGATTAAAGTGGTCAGAGCAGAGTTTGCTTTTGGAGCCAACAATCTAGGTATTTTCTTTGGTGGCTTTGAAGATTTAACAGAAGACCACCTTTTTGGAGACTTGATTGGCTTGTCTGCTGAAGAGAGGACTTCTGCAAAGGGTGATGGAAGAAGACTTTTTGAAATCAATTTGTTTTTACACTCCACCAATGCCCTTTGGTTAAATGCATGGCATATAGAGCAATCTTCTTGGAGATGCAGAGGTCCAAGACAACAGACACAAAGGGAATGAGTGTCACTTAAAGGCATTTTCTTGTTGAATTCTGAACACTTTTTAAAGTCAAGAGGTTTGTATTCCTTTTGAGACATAGTGACTAATCAGTTTCACACTACTAAGCTACTTAAAAAAAGGAACAAACACAACAAAGGGAGGGCTAGAAAAAATACTGCTCTACCATTAACAGCAGTAGAAACACTGTATGAAGCATTACAATTTTTTTTGTACTATAACAGCAACTGAGAAACAACAAGCCCCCTAACTAAAAACGGGCAATAACACACTTTTTATACAAAAAACACAGCAGGAAGATTAAGGGAAGCCCTATAAATTTAAAAAGGGAAAAAATGGGAAGGGAAGGAAAAAACAGCCCTCTAATTTAAACGGACCTCAAGTACAGGAACGTATAATAACTACACAAAGATTCAAAAACAGTTATAAAAGCAATGTTATAGAGATAATTTGACATCAAAGGTAAAAAAGAGATAAAAAAAGAGATTAAAGATTTAGCCCAGAGCTGATTGACATCCTCCATGCAGTGGGGCAAATGAGATCTGAGGTATTTTCCAGGTGCATCATGGGAAGGGTATTAGCCCACAAGCTTGGTTAAAGTCCTCCAGCTAGCAAACTGGCCAAGACCGATCTGATGCATCAGATCAGACCCCATCAGTGAGAATTAGGATGAGATTGACAATATCATATCAAATGTTACCTTAACTGAGATGAAACTGACACTTTTTAAAATTTCTATCAAATATACTTTTGTAGTTGAGATTAACATAACATCCAAACATCAGTTCAAGTGAATATCTAGAAACAGAGGCAATAAATTGCCATGGAAATGAGTAGCAATTTCATTATTTCTGTACCTCTGGCAATGTACCTGTGATTTCTATAAACTGTCAGGTTCTTTTAAACAGATAACAAAATTGCATTGTATTTTTCTTAAAGAGTTGGACATGAGTACAACAACACAGAATGAATTATTGATCTACTTACTTATCTATTTTGCCTTTAAATGAGTAAATAAACTGGTCCAAGGACTTTTCTTCTATGATGTGACCAAAGAGGTAGTACCAACTTTTCAAAACATTTGCAAGAAGATTACTTTCCAAGTTACATTACAACTAGCATGTGCAAATCCACATGCATTATATAGCTGCACTTTTGAACAAATGTTTTTGCACAAACCTCTGCATTCTCTACAATGATACTAGCACTAAGACAGTTCAATAACTATTATAGGTATGCTTTTAAATGAATGCTATTTGCAAAAATCACTGCCTATATACAAAGATACCAGTACTATTTACCTTACCTCTTCACATTGGCTGCATACTTGTCTGTATTTATCATTAAGGTTGCACATTGTTTGCATGATATCATTATGGTTGCATATTGTGTGATATCACTGAGGCTGTACATTGCGTGATATATGATTTTTAGTAGGACAGCTTAGCTGGCATTTCCATAGATCTAACCTAGTTTTCCTACAAGAATTGCACTTATTTTTGCTACTTAAATGTGCTTTGAAGAAGCACTTGACAGAGGTGAGTCTATATTAGAACATAGAAGTTTCAAAACTTTGAATATTCTAATATCGACCCCTAATTCAGCGAACGCTGACAACATCGAACATGCAGAACAGCGAATTGCTCCAAAACACATACACACAACACAAGCACACCAAACACACAGCAATCCACACACATACACCTAAAAATCTTACATCTAACCCCACACTAAACTGTACATACATCACTAACTATCCACTTACCTTAACCCAAACCCTAACTCTAAGGTCCGTCACTATCGCACACTCACCTCACCTGTGCCCTAACCCTAACTCACCTACCCCACCCTAACACTCATGTCCACACAATCGCCCACTTACCTGACCCGCGCCCTAACCCTAACTCACCTAACCCACCCTAACCCTCACGTCCACACAATCACACACATACCTAACCCACGCCCTAACCCTAACTCTCCTAACCCATGCCCAGTTGCACACTTACCTGAACCCGACCCGTAACTTTCCACCACAGCGCTGAAAATAGTGAAGTGACAGAAACGGACAACCGAATTCTTTCCCTAGGAAAAAAATTGGTTTTCTGTAGCTTTGTTGTTTTCAGCGTTCGCTAAATAGGGGTTATTAGAACATTCAAAGTTTTAAAACTTTGATGTTCTAATATAGACCTGATAGAGGTAGTTTGCTGGTTTTTTATATTTCATCTGCTAGAGTATTCCATGCTACAGTGTGAGTTTGTAGAAGGATCTTTCTGTTCTTGCCATAGTGTATGGGGTGGCTTTGTAGCTGGGAGCTGCAGACTAATTGTGTGTTTTTAAAAGTAGACAATAGATTCCAATTAATAGCGTCACCTAGTAAATAATGTGCTCTTGCCTCAGATGGTAACCATTTTTAAATGGAATCACAGTGGTGCTCCCTCTTGCATGGTAAGTGAATGAAGCTGAACATTTTATTCTTGACTTTATGAAGGGTAGCAACATTTTGAAAGGAATTAATCCAGGTTAATATCAAGAAAATACTAAAGATGTGGAATGAGGACATTTTTGGCAATTTCCACCTTCAGCTGTAAGCAGGAGATTGTGCGTGATTCATTTCTAAAGTAAATAGAAGTATCACCCTGTTATTTTACATGTCTGCCAAAAGATAACTTGTTCCAAATGTATGGGCCTTCAGCACATTTGTAAAAGTTAAATAAGTAAATAAAATGTGCTTAACAGCAAAAACTTCATTATAATTTTTTTTTAAAACATGGACACGGGTTAAAACCATACATTTAACACACTCCACCTCCAAATTCTAAAATTAGCTTGCCTCTGACACACATTTTAAATCATTAATAAAAATCCTCCCTTGTAGCTTTCAATCCACCATGATTATTCTGCTGACTGAATGGCCTGCAACTGACTTTTCTCATTCACTCCGGAGCAGCTCTTTTGAGTGTGCACCTTTAACCCCTAGTGGGCGTGGCTTAAGCCTTTAAAAACTAAGTTATCACCTTAGAGTTCTAGAAAACTCTCATTGAAAGAGGTCAAATATCAATAGAGTTGTGTTTGCCATCACATATGGCTCAAGACAAAATATCCTGGTACCTTGTAAGTAACATGGTTTTGGAATTATTAATGCAAATATGAACAATCCATATTTGACGCCTAGAGGAGCAGTAGGGGTTAACTGCAGAAGACGCCTGGAGGAGCACTCGGCTGTAATGAGTACTCTCTCCAATAGCTAAAATACTTGAAAAAGTAGTATAGGATTAAATTCTTGAGAGCTTACTAAAATAAGACTTCCTTACAGATAGGGAACACAGTTTCTGGCCTAACGTCAGCACTCTAACAGCTATACATACTTACAGAAAGACTACATCATTACAAACAGAGCACGGTAAAGTTACAGGAGCCATCTTTTAGATGACTCATGACCATGTTATATTGCTGTATAAACTGTCAGACATATGTTTCTCCATAAAAGTGGTACAATGACTTGAGAACCATCTTTAATAAACTTAAGTGACTGTAACTTACAATGCCACTCATACTGGCAGCACTACATGAGGGGCCCCACAAGACCCTGTTATTCTTGCTGTATATTAATAATCTGCCTCAGACTGAGTATATGCTACACAGATGGCAGTGTCCCAGTCAGATCCAAAAGATCATCCATTCAAAACAGTGAACTTCTGAAGTTACAAGAAATTGGCTTTGTAAAAATAAGATGCCCATGAATACACAAAAAGAGCAATGTTGTGTCACCTCTAAAAAACTATCCCATCTTCAGTATTAGAGACCCTCTTGGCAACCATCTTGCTATACTTCTCTGAGGTACCTAGGACTAATCTTGGACCAAAAACTATCATGCCACCAACACAAAGAAGCTCAGGTCACCAATGTATTAACTTGGCTTAGTCTCCTACAGAATACCCAACTCGTTGACCACTGAGGCTAGGTGTGCCATTGCCATAAATGAACTTCTACACAGACTGGAATACTACCTTCCTTTATCTGCACTTCTCTTTGCACACAATATGCACTCATTTAGTCAGCCAAGAATAAAATGTTTAGAGCCATACACTCGGCTACCACACACAAGCATCACTGCACTGCTCTAATGCTCACACAAAGAACTACCTGTTACAGGTAGAGATACTTTATTGCTCCATATATCCATCTACAAATTAGTAAATGATGGCTACTGTCCACCACTCCTCAGCAGGCTGTGGTTTAGGAAGAAATCATATGCTCTTAGAAATAATGATGCTATTCAATTATATAGGCCCCCTTTCACACTCTGTATGTGTGAAACAGCTTTCTCAAAATAGGTTCAGTTGTTTGGAACAATCTCCCATTGAATATTAGGATTATAAAACAATTAAGGAATTTCAAGAAAACACTGAGACCATCTGCTCAAACATAAATGCATGTGCTGCAGAGTCATGGGCTAGTCTGCCGTATGCTAGTTCTTAAGTCCCAGTGCATACATATCAAATGATCAAAATTTTGCAGAATGTCCAGATTTTTGCCTTATATTTTTGGTTTGTTTCTCATAAAGTTTTTGATTTTCTGGCAACTGAATTCATTAAATAATGACAAATGTTGAAGTCTAACTTCATATCCTTTACAAAAGGCATGGTGATGCAAAACCTGTTATTCTAGCAGTTTTTAAGTTTAAGAGAGCAATGTTTAAAATATGTCCCTGATTTTGGGTCTTTGTCTCCCCTTCTCCCCTCCCCAGCCTTTATTTTTGGCTTTGTCCAGAAATCTTTAATTAAAAAGATGTGAGGTATGTTCCACTGTACTGGTGGATCTATTCTAAAATGTGCAAGTTTAGTCTGCTTGATATACCTTAAATAAAAATGATGCAAAAATAATTATCCCCACCCTCTTTTCTGTACAGCCATGCAACATTCACATATGAATTCCTAGCCAGTTATACAGCAGCAACATCGTTCTGGGTTGTTAACTGTGAAATATGCTTACATACAATTTTGGATAAAAATGAAGTTTACATTGCATATTTAAGCATTAATAATGTATGCATTTTAATAAATGTTAAATATTTACAATATGTGTAATATGTGTATAATGTTTTTTGGTCACTGTCACATTAGCTATGTATTATTGTACATGCCTTTTTTTTTGTCAAATACCTTAATTGCACTTTTTTTTTCTTTGTATTTCAAACTGCTTACTTTGTTATTGAATTTGCCATTGCAGCCTGAATTCTGTTTGAAAAGGGTCCATGGACAAAGTAAACTACCAGGCTCACACACACACACACACACACACACACACACACACACACACACACACACACACATATATATATATATATATGTATATAAATGTAGTCTATATATTTCTAACTTCTTTTAATAAGTAAAAAAGTAAAAAAAAAACATGTAATCCATAATGAGTTTAGATAGTCATGATTCTGATTATAAATAGAGATATATGTTCACATTTTTCAGAACTCTACTCTGCCTCTTGTGCCCACTCAGTTCAAAGCTTAATTCTCATAGCTAATCTGCAAGATACTTTCCTTCCTCTGAAAGACAGTTTAAGATAAATGTTAAGCTATGGGCTTTGTTTTGACAACATTGCCACCTTGTGGAAATATGATGCCAAGCAAGTTATTGGATGCAGGGAAAAATATAAAATTAACTGTGCATAAATTATTTTTTTTAACTTCAAATGTGGGTGAACTAAGAACAGTCAACTTACAGTACTATGACAAAATAGTGGACAAATTATGTAGTAAAAATAGATATTTATCTAAATGAAGTACACCTAAACCAAAATCAAATAGTGTGTGTGTGTGTGTGTGTGTGTGTGTGTGTGTGTGTGTGTGTGTGTGTGTGTGTGTGTGTGAGAGAGAGACATGCACAACTCACCCTTATCCTGTCTTGTACCTGCTCATTTCCTACATACATAATATGCCAGACAGCTGAAATCCACAATGTATGTTCACATTGTGAACTGTACTATGTAGACTGTAAACGTGGGCTCACAGCCAGAGTTAATAGGAGATATTACATATATACCTATTAATTTATACACTGTCAATGGATGGTTTGATGCCCCTGCACTGGCCCAGTAATCAAGGAGCCACAATCTTCACCATTAGCACCAGTGAGGGATGTACACAATGAAAGGATGACAAGTACACACACAGTAAAGTACAACTTCCCTTAAGAGCACTCACAGATCACAGTCAGTCTGGAGCTGGTCTCTCCCTCTTTCACCAGATCCCCAATAACACTCCCCACTGGCACAGCTATAGGGTTAAGATCTCAGCTGAGCGGTCAAACCAAAACCTCCAGCACCCTCTCTGTCCAACCAGTGCTTTGTATCCCTGCCCAAGTAACTGAGACAGACAGACAGACACACACACACACACACACACACACACACACACACACACACACACACACACACACACACACACACACACACACACACACACACACACACACACACACACACACACACTTTGCAATTTTATTTATATACAAACACACAGAAACTCCTATGGAAGGCTGGCACAGGTTTATTAGCTATGCCTCCTTCTGCCCAGACTAAAAGGTAGTTATCACTGCTACCAACCAGCTCTTTATCAGCTACTATAAAGCCCTTCCCAAAGGGTGACCAATCCTACTGTGTGATGTATAAGCTTAACATAAACTTAACAAGCCTGGTCTGCAAAGCTATGGAGAGGATCATAATGGAACTCATAAACAAAGACATAGGGGACTTGCAGACTTTGGACCCGACCCAGTTTGGCTTTGTCAAGGGCAGATCATGCCTTTTGAACTTGGTCGACTTCTTCGAAACAGTCACCAAGGCCATTGATGAGGGAAAGGCAGTCCATACAGCCTACCTTGACCTTGCAAAAGCTTTTGACACAATACCCCACTCGGGTATTATAGAAAAACTTACCAGCTTAAATGTAAACCCATATGTCACAAGATGGGTTGCAAACTGGCTAAAGGACAGAACCCACAGGGTTAGAGTTGCTGGCGCCATGTCAGACTCCAAGCCGGTCACAAGTGGTGTCCCACAGGGCTCAGTCCTTGGCCCCCTGTTGTTCGGCATCTACTTCTCAGAAGTACAGGCAAACATAGGAGGACTATGGCTGACAAAGTTTGCAGATGACTGCAAACTGGGCCATAGTGGAAAGTACATCGGACACAGATATCCTTCAGAGGGTCTCACAGAAACTGATAGCTGGTGCCAGAGCCATGGCCTGAAGTTAAATGCCAAAAAATGTATAGTCATACCCTTCAGGAAAAACAAGGTAACCCCAAGCTACCATATAGGTGGCAATCCATTAAGCACAGAAGAGGTTATCAGGGACCTGGGGACCCAGGTTGACAGTGGCCTTTCTTTTGACACTCACATTGCTAAAGTGGTTAGAAAGACCTTCTACATTGCCCACCTGATCATGAAGGGATTCACATCCAGATCAAGTGAGGTCATTGTTCCCCTGTACTCTTCACTTATCAGACCAATGATTGAGTACAATGCCCCATTCGGGATGTATCTCACCCGACACCTGCAGCAATTGGAGAGACCCCAAAAGTTCCTCACCAAAAGGATAAAGGGACTCCAAAATCTGTCATATGCTGCCAGACTGAAGAAACTCCAGCTCTATTCAGTCGCATACCGCCTGCTCAGAGGTGACCTGTGCCTGACATACAAGGCCATGTCCAACCCGGAATTAATGGACATGCTCCACCTCAAAAAATCCAAATCTACCAGATCCACTAGAGCAAGCGACTTAAACCTTAGCACGGATATAAATAGGACATGCTGGAGGGATAGATTTGTCACCCAGAGACTCCCTATGCTGTGGAATAAAATCCTGGTCCATGTGAGGCAGAGCACCTCGCAGGCTCTATTCAAGAGAAATCTTGACCGGTGGATGGGGGATCATAGGTTTACCCCGGGAATCATCTCTGTGTCACTGCTGGACAGAGGCACAACAAACTAATGGGCACAGTATTTTTTAACATAAGGGGTGGAGTAAGCCACAAAACTTTGGGCTAGGCTTATAAATGCCTTAGGGCAGATAGCCTAGTATAAACCTATGAACCTATGAACCTATGTTACTATTATCCAAATGGTAAGTGTGACCAACAGCAAGGCTATTGAAGTGGCCTATACAGTGTCACCAAATACATATGCAAGTACTTAACAGCTTAAGTATCTCTAAACAAACCAGCCACAATTAAAAGGTTTAAATATATTTAATAATAAAAGAACAAGACAATACTCAATAACTCAGCACAGTGACTACAGAGTTCAAAATCATAGGAAATAGTTTAAAACAACACTGCAGGACAGTCTCAAATAAATGCAGAAAAAATCTAAACTAATATTTACTATATCCCTATCTATATCTAAGAGATACTTTTCCCTAGTTACTTACTATTAGCAAGGCAGAAGTGCTGAAGATGTATGTTTCCAGGTCCAAAGACAAATACAAAATGCACAGTCTCTGAGAGAGTTCCCAAATTAATATCAAAACATTACTGCTGGGTCAGCTGGATGATAACACTATTTGTCACTTGCCTTCAGTTCCCAGGCTAACAGATACCAACAGAAGTTTTAGCATCTCTGTGTGAGAAGTACTTATCTCTCAGAAGTTTGCCTAGAACTGGAAGTCATAAAACATCCTGTCTCTTTGCATTAACTAACTTTTATAGCACAGTCGTAAACAATTTCAACTTATTTTAACTCTGCATGTTCCAACTTCTACCATTAAAACACACATCAGCATAGACATATATTTCTGCTCTTTTCCAGCAGGGTACACAGTGGTTACATTGTTGAAGCCCAGTACATAACATACAGATCAACATGCACGTCTGCACCTGTAGTTTAATATCCACATAACATATAGTTCTCTTACATTTGTAAGACAAGCCTATGGATCATATTAATATTCACAAATGACATATGATTTACAAAATTCCAGATAGCTGGGCTGGCAGTGTCACATTTCTATACAAATGATATTAATATATTCAAGTGACATAAAATAATTATTTACAAAATTCCAGTTATCTGGGCTTACAGCATTTTGGTTTGTCACAGATGGTCTCACTGAACCTAAGGAGCCAGTTAGCAAAATGAGCCAGAACACTGAATGACTTTTGCATAGTCTTTCAGTCAGCATCAGAGCAGTGTTATGTCTTGATATACAATGGTGTAACACATTAAGATCTGAAAGGGAAGCTGTGATTTCCCTTCTCTGGGCCAGTGATCAAGGGGTCTCGATCCTCACCATGGACACAGGTGAAAGATATTCATCTAGAACAAAAAATAGATACACACAGTATTTACAGATGCAGCTCTGCACCAAGCACAATTTCCATTAACAGCATGCATGGAACACATTCCCATCCTGCGGCTGGGTTCCCCTATCTCTCTCCAGGCCCTAAATAAGACTACCCATTAACCAGAGTTGTAGAGTTGAGTCCTCAGCTGAGTGTTCCAAGCCAAGTCCTCCACCACCCTCTCTGTGAAATCAGTACTCTGTGTCCCTGCTCCAAGTAGCTGACACACACACTGAGATTTGATTTTTCACTCACACATACACACATGCCTGGAAAAGGCTGGCACAGATATACCAGTTATGCCCCCTCTGCCCAGACTATAAGGTACATACTGCCACCAAAACACTCCAAATCCAGATACTCTAAGGCTCTTACAAGGGTACCCAATTATACTGAGCAAAATTAATACTAATATAAATGGTAGTGTTTGACCAATGTAGCAAGGCTCTCAGGAGTGGACACAGTGTCACCAAATGAATATAAGTACTCTCAGAAGTTAAAATAGTCTCTAAAAGACCAGCCACAATGAAAGTGTAAATATATTTAATAATAAATATGAGAACATGAAAATACTAAATATCTATTTACAGTCAAAGGAAATATTAAAAACAACACAGATACAGAAAACAGTACTTAACTAATCTCACTATATTTTCCTGACTCATCTAAAGAATTATTATTCCCTGGTTACTTAATAAAGCAAGGCAAGATGAACTGGGTGAGTAATCCTTCTTTGTCAGATTTTGAAAACAGACTGCCCTGAGATTTCTGTCTCATCTAGTATTAAAACATCTTCAGTGCTGGATGACAAAATGACATCACATACATCTGGTCATCTGACTTCTGGTTCCTACACTATCCCCTTTACTAGATACTGAACCAGAATCTAGCATATATGTGTTGTAATACACAGAGTTTTTCTAAGATGTGTTACAGCATCTGGAAGCTATAAAACAATTTCAAAAAGATCCCCCTTCCTGGGTAGCAAGTAATTCACCCCTAAGGACAATACAGTAGGATTCTTATTCCTAGTTTTCACATGCATTTTGGCTCTGACTGCAATCAGAACTGTAAAATACAATCTTTATGGCCTAAACCAGGTAATTTAATTTCAGATTATTTTTCAAAGTTAGCCCGACTGAGAGTAACCTCTGTTCTTCCAGTATCCTCTGTTACAATATATTCATTTCAACAGTTACAATACAGTGACATACAGGTGTATTTTTTTTCTGTTCGGCAGGACCTACCGTTGGTACATTTTTAACATAAACAGCTTTACAAATACATTTTCAACACAAGCACTTGTACAAATCAGTTTAATATACAAAAGACATAATTCTTAAGAAAACTCTAGCTAGCCATGCTGGCGTATGTAACAAACGTACTGCCCTACTCTCTCTGGCTCTACCTCACAGCATCACAGAAGCAGAACATTTGGGTAACAATGTATGTAAAAGTATCAAAAAGACCACACTTAAAGAACAGATACACAAATAAATAGCTAAAGAACACAGTCAGACTGGTAGATAAATACAGATAAGCAAATAGATAGACACACACACACACACACACACACACACACACACACACACACACACACACACACACACTAGAAATATATATCAAGTCTACTGGCTGACAAATTTAACTTGAATTTACCCCCCCCCCCCACAAGACATCCCTCAGGAAATACCCTCAGCCATAATTCCCACAATTATCACTAGGAAACAGCCTCAATGTAGTCTCCAAGGCCCGGAATACTGCATTGATGGGTCCTAATAATATCTTAATCATAAGATGCATCCTTAATAGCATGAAACACAAACCTATCAAGACCATTAGAATCACTTGATAGGTTGTGTGCCAAGCAAATGAAGGACTATAACGGTCATCACTCTGCACAAGGATGGGCCATCTAAAGACTAGAGTAACTACAGAGGCATTATTCTGACCAGTTTCATACGCAAATCCATGAAAAGAATTCGCAGGACAGACAATGAAATATGAAACATTCAGACACTGGAGCCAACCCAGTTTGGTTTTGTCAAGTGTAGGTCAAGGCTATACAATCTGGTAGACTTCTTTGAGAAAGTCATCAAAGCAACAGATAAGGGCAAAATAGTGCATACTGCCTACCTTGACCTGGCCAAAATCTTTCACACAATACCTTTCTCAGGTATTGTGGACATACTGGCAAAATTAGGTATACACCTATACATCACCACCTGGATAGCCAGCTGGCTAAGTGATAGGACCAAAACAGTTAGGATCTGGGAATCTACCTCCACAAAGAAACCAGTCATTAGTGGAGT
>NC_056725.1:57690171-57797497 GCF_019279795.1 Protopterus annectens
AATTTTTGGGTTATGAGCTTGGGTTACTGAGTAGTCTTAAAATGGCCCTTCAGGGCAGTTAGCTTGGTTTCACCTAAGAACTTTAATAAACATATTGAATCTCTATAGTTGAGGTAAAATCGTGATTCAGTCACAGATTGTTAATGCATAACTAAGAAAATAACAGGTACAGTAAAAGTCATACATACAAAGCAGTGCAGGCACTGTAGGTTGTAAAACCAGCACAAGCTTAGCCTGATGGCAGGTAATCTCGAATGTGTGACTTTTTGTAGAAAACAGTTTAAAGGTATCAAGCTAGGGCTAAACTATAGGAAACGGTGAATCAAGTCAGGGCAAGAAGTCACCATTGCCTTTGGGCACATAACCTGAGCCTAGAGTGGTTCACTACAAGGACATAAGATAAAAGTTTGGTTGGATGACTGTTCTGACATACATGAAAAGTATACTGTAACCTTGAGAAAAAAAATCATCAAATGACAGCTGTTACTGTAACTGATGCAATGCATTTACATGTCTGCCGATAAGCAGTTGGAGCATCATCGTCATATCACTGTGGAACAGTAAAATTACTTTATGTGCATTTGCATTTTTTCCAGTAAATGATAAAAGTATACATAATGAACTGAATGCAAGACCAAATTTTGCAACATTAAATATTGTGTCTAAACCAATATTAAATGCTTGTAAAACCTATTTAAGGAAAGCTTGAAAACATGCACTCAGTAGTAATACTATTACTGACTTCTACATTACAAATTGAACTGAGAAAATACCATTTCAGAAGGCATTCTTGCATATAAACGTAAAAGCCCTTTTAAACTATGGATGTCAACTAACTATTATTTTCTTCATGATTTTTGCCATTTGAATTTTTCCAAGTGCTTTGGGTTTAAAATACCATGACAAGAATGGACCCCATCCCAAGCCTCGGTAAGATTGGAGTTCATGAAATTAGTATTGTTTCAGTTTTTGATGCCAACCAACTATGGTCTTTTTCAGTAACCAGAATGGCTCTATAAAAGTCATCCTACATAAATATAATACTAGTTAAAAATGCATTATGCATTCAATGAAGGAATGTGAGAACAATATATACAAATGTTAATAAGAGCTGTTATGGTCCAGCTGTAAAGCATTTGTAAGGAATATAAAACTACAGAAGAATATTTTGTGTAATATAAAAATGCAGCAGAAACTACCAGTCTTTAAAATAATATGGTTTTAATGAATACAACTAAAGAAAAATGCAGATGTTTTCCAAACATCCATGTAGAAAATAGCAGAACAACTTGAAAAACCTTTAAGCATGGTACTCTGTAGCCAAATTTTCTCAATAGATATCTTTCTTCTGAGTTTCCTTAGATTTCCTTAGATGGGAAAGAAACTGTGGTACTTTATATCTTCAACCAGGTCTGACTTTATTCTGCAGTGCTTCACACCAAACCACTGCTCTGGCAATAAAATCATCCTCCAGGAAGGGCCAATGACTTTGAACTGGTTAACTTCAGCCCTCTTTTTTATACACTATTGACGGGCTTCATCAAGTAGCAAACCTACTGTAATACAGCAAGGATCTTGCATTTCATAAAGGAATAGCTCTAAATTGGCAGTTTTATTTACAAAAAATGGCACAACAGTTTTGAATACATTTGCAACATAATTTACATTGCATGCCCATTGTTACATTATATATTTACATCGGGCGTACATTATATATTTACATCAGGTGGCAAGTGGTACAGTGGTTAATGCTGTCTTCTCACAGCAACAGATTCTCTGGTTCGATTGTCAGCTGGATGTGCGGAGTCTGCATGTCCTTCCCTGTGTTTATGTGGGTTTCCTCCGGGCACTCTGGTTTCCTCCCACATTCCAAAGACATGCATCTGGACCGTTTCTCCATGGCCTCTGCTGAAAATAGGCTCTGTCTAAGTCGTACTTTCTGTGTCAACAAATGTTAAATAAATAAATATAAATGTTGTCAGTTCTACTTCATTTGATATGCTAAAATACCCAGCACTTGAAACTGGCAGTTTCAGGCACTCTAGATAGTCTATGCACCTTAGAAAGACCTCTCCACTGTGGTGAATTGAGACTGGTATACACTTTATTGCTAATTTAAGTGGCAATAAGATGAGTGTACTCCTACACAGCGTCATCTTTCTGTGTTGTTGTTGGTATAGCCTCATCAAGGAGGCATGGTCTGTAACCAACATGAAGTCATTTCTCTGACAGTAATATTTTTTTGAAGAAAGTTCCCAAACTGATTGCCAAGCATCCTCTCTCGGTAGAAGAACATGTGGCTTTTGCTCTACTTATCTTGTAATTCAGGAGACATCCAGGATGTCCATCCTCAAAGTTTGTGACAGCACTGCCCCTAAACCTCTCTCTGATGCACCACTACAGATTATGAATGGCTTGCTTAAATCCAGAGAGGCTAACAAACTGTGAAAACAATATTTGCCTGTAGCATCCAGTTTACTTTGAGACAACTTCCTTTTTGTCAGATCTGTGAAAGGACAGGTTATTGATGTAGGCATCAAGGTGTGGGGCTTCCTACACAACCTTACCCTATCTGCATTCAATGTTGCTATATTCTGATTTAGCTATGTACTCATTTTCTAAATAATATTGCTGATTGAAAGACCATGATGTATTTTTTGCTTTTTGAGCTCAGGTCATGGATGAAGAGAGTCAACAGACTGTATGGTGAACAAATGGTAAATACATACATAAATAAACAAACTAATGTGAATGGGGTACAAACTTTTGATGGTAGCACTAACCTTAAAGTTACCATAATTTACTTCTTAGCACCTTGAAAGGGTTAGTTTCTCACTGCTTCTGTTTTTTGTCTTTCTGGGACCTAATAACTGCCCTTTTTATCACACACCCTAAATATTTTAACTTTCATGTCCAACTTTCGCTTAGAGACATCAACAGTCAACTTACCTTGTCTCAGGGAGTCCAGTCCAGCTTATACCTCAAGGAGATGGCAGTCTCAGTCTTCTGAGTATATGAAGACATTATATAAGACATTAACTAAGTGAAGCATATTTAACATGGGGCTTTAAGACCTTGACAGTTAATATCTGATAGATCACAGAGGTACCATATAGTCCAAAAGGAAGCAGTGTATGCTGAAATAAGCCTTTTCTTTTGCCAAGAATCATGCCTTCCCACCGACTTCTTTATCATTTCATCAACCCAAATAATTGGGTAGTTGTCAAACATTGAAATGCTGTTCAGCTTCCTAAAAGCATTACAGAACCTGACTGTTTCGTCAAGCTTTGAGACCAACAATATGGGCCTGTTCCTCTCAATTTTGACTCCTCTGTCATAGTGTGCATTACTATAATTGCTTTTTTTATTTAAATTACTCAATTGTAAACTGTTTTTTCATACTAAGACATATTTTCTCTTTGTGGGTGTTCTTTCTATGCTTTTAAAGTGAGGTTTCTATGTTCTGCTCAGGTGGCATAATCTTGATAAGAGGCCTGTTGTCTAGGCTGGAAGTTTTGTTTGAGTTTCCTGTGTTTCTGGCAGCCATTTTCTGCTGATTGTCTTCATTATTATTGAGAGTAACAAGGCCTCCTGACCATCTGTAGTACGAGTGATTGGGTAATAGCAGGGGCTGAGTAGTAATCTGATCTTCCAACTCCTCCATTCTTACTGCTATATAAACCCTGTGTCTTATAAAGGTTCTGCTTGTATTGTCAGGCTCTGGATTGCATTGCATAAGTGGAAATTCCTTAATATTCCAAAAGCAGGCTAAGTTATTTCTTACACTTATTTCACTGAACTGCACTTCTGAAACGCTTATAATTGTTCTATACAGTTGATCTACTATATTTTTGCACTGTTATAAAGCTTTTTTTACTGTTTCACTGCATTTATGTACTGTTTTATACTGTTTTAACATTACTTAACTGTAAACTGCTTTTTTCATACTGAGAGTTGTATTTTCTGTTTGGGAGTGCTCTATCCGAGCTTATCTGTGCATTTTTGTCTGTTACAGTTAAAAGCATTCTCGAGTCTGCTCCTTGATCTGTTTAAAACTTTCATTTAGTGGCTACAGCTAGGAACTATAATTTTTTTCACCCACCCTCCCTAGTGTTTTGTGTTCTTATACTTGGTGGCTTTGCAGTTGCCCGCCCATACTGTATATTTGATCTGTGACACTCCCCCCTGTCTAATGTCATTAGTTCACTCAATCTAATAGAGTACATTTGTGAAGGCCAACCCACTCAGATTCTTAACGTTGAATTAACTTCTGTTCCAGCTTTCTCCATTTCCACTTAACTGGAAAAAAAAAATCTAAGCTTGCTTCCCCCTTTTCCTGTGGCAGGTCAGATACGGATTTTCTGTGTCCAGGACTGTTTGTGAGCTCCTAAGCCCCCCCCCACTTAAATGGGGTTAAACTATTCCTGGTGCCATAAAGTCTGTTCTTCAAAATTTCCCTTGCAATTAACATGCTTTTTAGTTTTAGCACTCATCTGTTTCTTTGATCTCAGCACTTTTCAGAACTCGTAAGCACTAAATAAGTTACAAATTACTAAAGCACTCAACTTTTCTCACTTGTCTAGAGGAAAACAGTTTTTAGTACTTAATAAATAAGGACCTATTCAGGCATGTCTAAAGGTCAGCTCCTGGTGTTTCCTCCTGTCTACCTGATGAATCTGGGCATCTTGGGACAATGCAGCAATTGCCTCATGTACACAGACAACCCTCTCCTCCTACCACCCAACACTATGACCTGTGAGAGATGCACTCATATAGCCAAACTGGAAGCAAAGCTCTCTTCACCAAAGACTGGCCTAGTCAGTCAAAAGGAGAAGGTAAACACTTGCACCGCACCACACTCATCACATAGTCCCTCAAAGCCTACACCACCAAAACACACACACAGAACCACAAAACACACACCTACATTCGCGGAGGCTCTCAGTACAAATCTGCCCAAACAACAGAGACCTCCAAAGCAGAAATGCAAGCAACCTCCACCCCCCAACACTACCCAAATGACACATAGCCCACATACTCAGTGTGCCACTCAACTACAGCCCATAAGGCATAACGTACCCAACACTCCAGTCATAGGTGACTCTATAGTCAGGCACACTGATGTTCCACTCACCAGGCAAAACAAGGAAAAAGTTACTGTCAGCTGCCTGTCAGGTGCCAGGATCCTCCACATAACACATGCACTCAGGTCACTCCACAACAAGTACAAATATGACTCTGTCATTATCCTGCTGGTGTGAATGACCTGAGACGTACCTCCCTGGACTACATGAAAAGAGACATGGAGGAGCTCTCCGATCTTGTAGCCCAGGCCAGTATGACCCTAGCCATGAGTAGCTTCCTGCCATCACCCAGAATGACACCACAGTACAAGGACAAAATGATTGACTTTAACAATTGGCTATGCTTCTGGTGTCATTCTAAGGGAATCCAGTATCTGTCTGCCTGGGATGACATGATTGACAGACCACGCTGCTTTGCCAGAGATGGCCTGCACCTGTCACCCTTGGGATTCCGGATACTGGCAAAGGCTCTTGCCACCCCTATAGTGCCTTTTTTAGGCAAGGTTCAAATGACAAATTCACCACCATAACAGGTACAAGCAAGCAAAATCTGCGGGTAATGCTACTCAATGCTAGAAGTCTAAACCTCAAAATGCACTCACTCGAGGCACTCCTTAAAATGCAGAACATTGACATCTGTGCAGTGACAGAGACCTGGTTCAAAGCTCCAGAGAGCACCCCTGCATTACCAGGCTATAATTCATACCACACCTTTCAGCCACCAAACCCAGACCAAAATACTAAAGGTGGAGGCGTGTCCATATTCATTAAGGATATCCACACCTCCAAGCTAGTTGCTCAGCATAATGCATCCAAGATTATCCAAGTTCAGCTAACTCTGGGCAAAACCACAATCCAGATTGTAGCTTGCTACAGACCCCCCATCAAGCTCCAGGATTCCCACTCCTCTTTTCTTGATACACTGGAAAATATTAAGGTACAACCCAACACTCTAATAATGGGTGATTTCAACTACCCTACCATTAACTGGGAAAACTACTCATGTACCAGCTCTTTTGCTCAACGTTTTCTGGAAATCATCAATTCCAATGCTTTGGATCAACTTATCCACACCCCCACCAGGGGCAGCAATATCCTATACCTGGTCATCACCAACATGGGTGACCGGTGTTCCACACCAGAGGTCAGCTCCTCATTGGTCAGTTCTGACCACAAGCTAATCACCCTAGACATCCACATCCCGCTCCCACCCCCCCATTAGGAAAACAACCGTAAAAAATTTCTCCAAAGCCAACGTCATGCTTCTTAAGACAGAAGTGGCAAACTTCACGACACCCATGCAGATGGACAATAGAGGTATGACTGCTGAATCCTACACAAATGCACTTTATAAGCACTTACACGAGTGCATGGATCGTGCTATCCCTAACAGAATCAAGATGCTATCCTCCAAAAAAAGAAAGCCAATCTGGTGGTCTTCTGCCATAAACAAACTCTACAACAGAAGAAAGAAACTGTTGCAAAAATAGAGTAAAATCCCATGATTGGAGGAACTCCCTGGTCAGCCTCAGTAAGAAGCTGAGATCCCTCATAAAATCCTCCAAAGCTAGTTATGAAAACAAAACTGCCACTGATTCTAAAGACAACCACAAAGCATTCTATAGCTATGTCAAAAATCTCAATGGCAACACTCAGATTTGCTCTGCATTACAGCACAATGACGCTAAATATACAGAACCAACGGATATTGCCAACATCCTGGCAGATAGGTTCAGTTCTAACTTTACCCCCCCCTCACCCCCTAAAGGGCCCATCTTTATACCAGAAGAATGTAAAGTTCCTGTAATCACGGCTGCACAGGTAAAAACTTCACTCTCCAAAGCCAAGAACACAGCATCCATGGGACCTGACAACATCCCAGGCTGTCTTCTACATGAACTACAGAATCAACTGGCACCCCACCTAAGTACCATGTTCAATCATCACCTCACCTCAGGCTTTGTGCTCATTGAATGGCGCACTGTGACAGTTATACCACTCCACAAAGGGGGGGGGGGGCCACAACAGACCTTGGGAACTACCGCCCCATTAGCCTGACGAGCCTCGTCTGCAAGGCCATGGAATGTATAGGTTCATAGGTTCATAGGTTCATACTAGGCTATCTGCCCAAGGGCATTTATAAGCCTAGCCCATAGTTATTTGGCTTTCACCACCCCTTTAGTTTGAATAAAACTATGCCTATTATTTTGCTGTGCCTCTGTCAAGCAGTGACACTGAAGTAATCCCTGGGGTATATCTGCGATCCCCCATCCATTGGTCAAGATTCCTCTTGAACAAGGCCAGCGAGGTGCTCTGCCTCACATGTACCGGGATTTTGTTCCACAGCATAGGGAGTCTCTGGGTGATGAATCTGTCCCTCCAGCACGTTCTATTAATAACCGTGTCAAGGTTTAAGTCTCCCGCCCTTGTGGTTCTGAGGGATCTAGACTTTTTGAGGTGAAGCATATTCATCAAATCAGGGTTTGACATGGCCTTATATGTCAGGCACAGGTCACCTCTGAGCAAGTGGTATGAGACTGAATAGAGCTGGAGTTCTTTCAGTCGGGCAGCATAAGACATATTTTGAGACCCTTTATCCTTTTGGTGAGGAACTTTGGGGCCTTTCCAGCTGCTGCAGGTGTCGGGTCAGATACATTCCGAATGGGGCATTGTACTCAATCATAGGTCTAATGAGTGATGAGTACAGGGGACGATGACCTCCCTTGATCTAGATGTGAATCCCTTCATGATCAGGTGGGCAATGTAGAAGGTTTTCCTAACTACTTTAGCAACATGAGTGTCAAACGAAAGGCTACTGTCAACCTGGGTCCCCAGATCCCTGATGACTTCTTCTGTGCTCAGTGGATTGCCACCTATATGGTAGCTAGGGGTAACCTTGTTTTTCCCAAGGGTATGACTATGCATTTCTTGGCATTTAACTTTAGACCATGGCTCTGGCACCAGTTATCCGCTTCTGTGAGGCCCTTCTGAAGGATATCTGTGTCAGATGTGTTTTCGACTATGGCGCCCAGTTTGCAGTCATCTGCAAACTTTGTCAGCCATAACCCTCCTGTGTTTGCTTGTACTTCAGAAAAGTAGATGCCGAACAAGAGTGGACCCAGGACTGAGCCCTGTGGGACACCACTTGTGACAGGCTTTGAGTCTGACATGGCTCCAGCAACTCTGACCCTGTGGGTTCTGTCACTTAGCCAGTTTGCAACCCATCTTGTGATGTATGGGTTTACATTCAAGCTGATGAGTTTTTCGATGATACCTGAGTGGGGTATTGTGTCGAAGGCCTTAGCCAGGTCAAGGTAGGCTGTATGGACTGCCTTTCCCTCATCAATGGCCTTGGTGACTGTCTCGAAAGTCAACCAAGTTTAAAAGGCATGATCTGCCTTTGACAAAGCCAAACTGGGTTGGATCCAAAGTCTGCAAGTTCCCTATGTCTTTATTTATGAGTTCCATTATGATCCTCTCCATGGCTTTGCAGATAAGGCTTGTCAAGCTAATGGGACGGTAATTTCCAGGGTCGGTGGAGGCACCACCCTTGTGAAGTGGGACCACAGTTGCCATGCGCCACTCCTTGGGTACGTATCCTGAGGTGAGGCTAAGATTAAACAGCTGTCCTAACTGCGGGTTTAATTCCTCATTGAGTTCGTGGAGCACACAGCCGGGACATCATCCGGTCCCATGGATGCTGTGTTTTTTGCTTTGGAGAGAGCAGTTCTCAACTGGGCGTTGGAGATGTTTGGGGGGCTACAATCCTCTGGTATAGATATCTCTCCTTTTGGGGGGGGGAGAAGTTTGCACTGAACCTGTCAGCCAGTATGTTGGCAATGTGTGTAGGTTCAGTAATCTTCACATCATTTTGAACTAATTCTGAGCATATCTGGGAGTTTCCTCCTAGGTTTCTAACATAGCTAAAGAAGGCCTTATGATTGTCTTTTGAGTCCTTGGCGATTTTTCTCTCAAAATTTGCCTTGGATGATTTTATGAGAGCTCTTAGTTTTTTACTTATAATGATCAAAGGTGTCTTACCTTTCAAGGATTTTGCTCTATCTTGTAGTAGCTTCCTCCTTTGTTGTAGAGCTTGTTTATGGCTGGGGTCCACCAGACTGGATGCTTGCCTTTGGTACAAAGAGTCTTAGTTTTGTTTGGGATTGCCTGATCCATGCAGTCCTCTAGGTGCTGGTAGAAGGCATTTGTAAGTGATTCAGCGGTTTGAGTAATGTTTACCACTGGCTCAGGGGCCTTAAAGGAGACCACACTAGTTTTTAGAAGTGTGAAGTCGGCTTTTGAGAAGTTTTTCACTGTGGTCTTTTTTATTTCAGGTGGGGGCGGGATGAGGACCTCCAGCGAGATTAGTTTATGATTAGTTTATGATCTGATCTCACCAGTGAGGGGTATACTTCATCATGGAACTCATAAGCAAAGACATTGGAGATCTCCAAACTCTGGACCCCACACAGTTTGGGTTTGTAAAAGGCAGATCATGTCTCCTAAACCTGATAGACTTCTTTGAAGTAGTCACCAAAGCCATAGATGAGGGTAAGGTGGTTCACACAGCCTATCTAGATCTCGCCAAGGCATTCAACACCATCCCCCACTCTGGAATTATAGATAAACTCACTAAACTAGGTATAAATCCCTATGTCACAAGATGGGTTGCCAACTGGCTTACTGACAGAACCCACACCATGAAAGTAGCAGACTCCAAATCAGACTTCAGACCAGTGACAAGTGGAGTACCACAGGGTTCAGGCCTGGGTTCTCTCCTGTTTGGTATCTACTTCTCTGAAGTACAGGCTAACACAGAAGGTCTTTGGCTAACTAAATTCGCAGATGACTGCAAACTAGGAGCCATAATTGAAACTCCTAACGATGTGGACATCCTACAAAAGTGCCTCATTGAGACAGATGCCTGGTGTCAAAGACATGGTCTCAAACTCAATGCCAAAAAGTGCACTGTCATCCCCTTTGGTAAAAACTCTGTACCCATGAACTACCACATAGGCGGTAGTCTACTTAACACTGAAAGTGTGATAAGAGACCTTGGGACACAGGTGGAGAGTAGTCTCTCCTTTGATAATCACATCGCCACAGTGGTCAGGAAATGCTTCTACATGGCACACCTCATCACAAAAGGTTTCTCATCCAGAAAAAGAGATCATTGTTCTCCTCTACTCATCACTCATTAGACCCATTATAGAGTACAACGCCCCTTTTGGTATGTACCTCACAAGACATCTACAACAACTGGAAAGGCTGCAAAAATACCTCACAAAGAGTATTACTGACCTCAAACAGATGTCTTACGCAGACTGTCTCAAAAAACTCCAGCTTTACTCCGTCGCATATCGCCTACTCAGAGGCGATCTCTGCCTCACATACAAAGCTATGTCAAACCCAGAGCTGTTGGACATGCTCCACTTAAAGAAATCCCAATCCCTCCAAGCTACACGCTCTAGGGACCTAAACCTTGTCACCACAATAAACAGAACATGCTGGAGGGATAGATTCCTGTCCCAGAGACTTCCCATACTCTAGAACAGACTACCTATCTATGTCAAACAGAGCTCCTCATTAGCTCTCTTCAAGAAAAATCTTGATTGGATGGGTAATAGGAAATTCACCCTGGGGATCATGTCTGTGGTTCTGCTTGACAGAAGCACAGGAAAATAATTTTCTTGGGTGGTGAAAGCTAGGGTACCTTTTTGGCTAGGCTTTTATAGGCCCTAGGGCCAATAGCCTAGTACCTACCTATGAACCTATTCCCATCTTAAGCATCTTTGTGCTTCATTTTGTACAGCCTTTCAATGTGATTCATTAATTCTGATATGTAATGTTTTATGTTAATCTTTACTCCTTGATACAGTGTTGAAGTAAATCAATTATGACAAGTAGTTCCTAAAACACTATTTCTTAAAAGTAAGTGCATTACCTCTAGGTTCTGTAGATTAAATAGTAGTTCATATATGTGCACTGGAGCCATGGAGGTCAGTTTTCTTCACCAATTTTCACTTTCTACCAATAAACTAACCATGAAGGTCTGTATTTCTTTATGTAGTTTCAAGAACATTGACAGTATACATATTCTGACCTTTTCTTCCCACTCTGCCTAATCCTGTAATTTATATAATTGATTTTTTTTCTGAGTTTCAAATGGACCTAGACATTCAGATAAACATTTGTTTCTTGAGAGGTAACCAAAAATAAGACCTGGTCTCCAGCTATGCATTCCTCTTCCAAGTCTGCTATGCACCTGTTAACCTACAATCTGTGTGTTTCCATACAATGGGCATTATTACTTTTATCCTGTCTATTAATATGGTTTAATAAGCTATCATATTTTTAAATGTGTTTTTCTTTTCTTAATAAGTTTCTTGGGCAACATCTAACAGTCCATGCGGGTGCTTGCCATATAGTGACTCAAAGGGACTGAACACTGTCAAGGCATGTAGTACTTCTCTAATGATAAATGGGAGCTAGAGCATTAACTATTCCTAGTTTTTAACATAATTTTCAATAGCTTTTCCTCACTATGGATTTAACGCTTAGTAAAACACAACTATCCCATCTCTGTGGGATGGTACACTGATTTTTTAAAATTTCTTGACCATAATCCATTGGCACAGTTGGTGCATTATTCTGGACATAAATGGAATCTTTGTTAAATTTAATTATCAACAGGTTACACAGGCTAAATACTGTAAAACTGTATATTCATATACTGAACTGTTAATTGAAACGAGCCAGCCAAGCACTACTGTCAAGGTTATAACATTTTCTTTATAACACAGATTACTGTCAGATACACTGCACTTCCTCAGATTACTCATATTACAAAATGTCCACCAGATGGTTAACAGTCACTTTTATCTAGTTTCAAACTTTGTCCTTGATGAAACATTCCTTTCCTGTGTTGAAGCATTCTTTTTCAGCATCCTTTTCTCAAGCAGGGAAAAACAGTTCTCAGCAGGTCTATATGTTCTTTCATTGATAGGATATTCTAACTTTCTGCTATGTTGGCCATTTCCCTTTAGCAGGTTTATTCACTTGAATATCTTTATACATTCAACTATTTATAGTTCAACAAACCTCTATTGTCTATGCTATTTGTTATAAAAACATATTCAGAAGTATAATACTTTTTGTTTCACACAAACACATTCTGTTAAGCTAATCATATTTGTTTACTACATATTTATTTTCTGTACTTACAGATGCTGTGTTCTAAAAATATCACACTGTTACTATCATAGAAAGCAATTTTACCAAACCTCTGTTACTGTTGAGGAAAAACAGTTCTACCAAAGTATATATATTTTTCTATCAAATGCATATTACTATGAGGAAAATGAGTTTTACTTTATATAATTATATCAGTCCTTAAATCAGGGAGCATTTGCTTAGGTATCCATAGTCTAGAAAATACTTACTCCCTAGTAACATATTCAACATTAGTTTTATGCAGGGAATAGCCTCAGGGTACCTAATTGCATAGTTCAAAATGACCAAATTCTGTAGAAACCCAATGCTAGATTTTATCAATGACCCTACAAAGTCCATAGTAATATGTCCAAATGGCACATCTATACTAGGTATTGAGATCAAATGAGTTTTACCAGCATGGAACACTGCTCCAAGAAGACAGTTTCCAGATTGCACCTGGGTGTATAAATACACAACCAAGCAATTAAGAGAATATTTTACAAGTAAATGCATACATGATGGCAAACCAATTGTACTGATATTTGACCTCTGTCAATAAGTATTTGTTAGAATTGTAAGGTGATAACTTCATTTTTAAAGGCTCAGGCCACACCCACTAGGAGTTAATGGTACACACTCAAAAAAGAGTTGTACTGGATAGAATGAGTTAAGATTTATGACATTTTACCCTTGTTGACTTATTTACATTTTGCTTACTAAAAAACATGGTTTTAGTTTTTTTTTTCTTCTTTAACATGGGAAAAGAGGTGTCTCAGTTGTTTGGGGATAGATTCCCAGAGTCTTGAGGCAATAATGGAGACAGTGTGCTCCATCTGTTTTAGTTAGGTGTAAGGGGTGACAAGGTTGGAGTTTGGGAAGGAAAGGAACCTGAAGCTATATATGTAAGCATTCCATGCTGATCATAGACCCAAGAAGTATCATTCACTGGGGAATAAGAAGCAATTTATCTTTATCAAGGGTGCTACAGTGTTTTTTTTTCAAGGTGATTGCATTTAGGGGTAGAGTATATTTAAGTAGTGGGAGATAGACCCCTTTGCTGGTGGAGATTGTACCCTGAGGTTAAGGGTAGGCATATTCAAGTTGTAGGAGTAGCACCTCTTTGTCTATAGTAGTTCGACCTTGGGGGTGAGGGGGGGGGGTCTAGAATAAGCTGAAGTTTTTTTTTTATTTGGCCCAGAACGATAGTTTTATAACTTTCCATTTGCTAACTTTCATATGATGTTGAAAATTGAGGAAGTAATATAACTGTACTCTTAGCTATCTGCAAATATTAACATTCTGGTTTCATTATTACTGAGGGGAGAAAAACAGCTGGAGAGGGAATTTTTTCAGATTTTGCGGTGCTCTGAACAGAGCTATCTTTGTTTCTTTTACATTTGAAAAACAATTTATGCTGCTTAAGTTATTAAGAGAAGAAAGGTCTAATTAGATGTGGTCAGCAAGGAATGAGGAGGAGAGATCAGACCTGTAGATAATCATATTATCTACATAAAATAAACAGATGGAACTTTGTTAATGAATAAGGGGAATAATATTCTGTAAAGCATACATCCCTGTGGGACAACTTTATTGACAGGGGGTATATTAGAAGAGTAAGAGACCAGATGCATGAAGAAGGATCTGCTTGAAAGAAAATTTTGAAACTATTGCCAAGTTTGTGATCCCAATGTTTAGTATGGAGTCATGTAGGACAGTGTATCAAGGGCCTTAGTCAGGTCAATGGAAATTGCTCCAGTAAGGTTGCTTTTATTCGTATTTTGAAATATCTCAACTGTAAAAATTTTATATATATATATATATATATATATATATATATACTGTGTTCATTGTGCTATGCTCTG
This sequence comes from Protopterus annectens, assembly GCF_019279795.1. Classification (NCBI taxonomy): domain Eukaryota; kingdom Metazoa; phylum Chordata; order Ceratodontiformes; family Protopteridae; genus Protopterus; species Protopterus annectens. The sequence continues at coordinate 57,704,333 of NC_056725.1, forward strand.
ACATGAAGCCATGTTGTTGAGGAGATATTTTCTGTATTTGAAGATATTGGGTGATTTGGTCACAGATCAGATTTTCTAAGATTTTCCCTAGGGTTGAAGTGGACCTAAGGGCATTGACTGAGGACGGGTTGGGTGTCTTAGGAATGGGTCTATTTCTAACAGTTATTGTTGGGGCATGATACCTTTAATAATGCAGTTGCTACAGAGGTGTTTAAGTGGTGTCAGGATATGTTCTTTACAAAGGGATATAAATCATGGATAGAGGCCTTCACACTGGGGATGCATCTGAAGGTATATTGTCTAGAGTTTTGCTAATGTTTTTGGTAGCTATAGCTTTGAAATAGGTGGAAAATCAGTGAGGATTTCTTTTTGGGGCAGGAGAAGGTAGTCAGTGGTAATGTTGAGGCTTGGTATGTTGGAGAATGCAGGAAAAAACAAGTCTAGTCTGCTTGGATCTTTTGGGGTGAAGATTAAGCTGTTTTGAAGAGGGTTCTTTGGAGAATATCTACCAGTGATATTGTTAAAAAGTCTACAAAACTTTTCAACTTCTTTCATTATCTTTGGCCTGTAAAACCTTTCTAGCATATGTACTCTCATCTTGTCCATTTTCAGGAGTCCTCCTGCTAGATGATAATGTGCTAACCTCACCATTAGGTTTCTGAAAGGTTTTGAACTATGTATTAATATACTGCATTTTCTCTGTCATTACTTACTCTAGACAATAGGCGTTATCTTCTAAATTGAAAAAATAAACAAAAGTAGCTGATATCCACTTATCCTATGCAGTAATTCTTGGGTAGTTATATCTCTGAAAAATAAAAATAAAAACACAGTTTGGATGAAGTAAAAGCAATGCTTACTCACCCACTAAAGTGAAAGATGAGTGCTTTCATATACTGAATTATTTTCAAGAACGATAGACTTCTTCAGGTCTATGCCAATACCAGAGTAACACTGCCTCTAAATTGCATTTCTTAACTGAATAGTGCTAAGATCAACTTGTGTTCCAGAAGTCTGAATTAAAGTAACTACCCACCTTAAGTTCAAAAATATGATGACGTGCTTGTCAGTCAGGGTGTGGTGAAGGGGAAGAGGATAATTAAAAAATGAACTTCCTTATAGAAACGTGCAAATGAAATAAGACTGAAAACATTTACAATCTTATTGTCAATATGAATATGAAGATATCTGAACTACAGGAAACCCTGGACCCCTACAAGAGGGTCTATATCAAGGAGGACTGGCAGAACCAACAGAACCAGGTGGACTTGAGACAGCCTATAACTCCCAGAATTAACCAAAACAGCCTACAACAGTCCAGAACGTCCACAGTCTACCATCAAAATGTATACTCAAGTGTCCATGCCACAGGAGCAGACTTATACCTAGGAACTCAACAACAATCCACCAGTTCCAGAACTAGAACAGGCAGGAAAACATGAATAGGAGCCATACCCTACCATAGACCAAGACCAGGAAACAAGACAATGGAAAGAACCAACACAACATAATGCTACCAACAAAAACACAAAGCAGGAGAAACAGGGGATGATTTCAATAATAAACATATCAGAGAGCAGATATGGTGGACACAATCCTGAACTTGAAATGTTCATCCAAAATCAACAATTTAGCTTCCACAGATAACACAAAGAAAAGAAAAATGTGTGACACCTAGTGACTTAATCCAGTCCATAACAAGAACTTCACAGCTTTTAAAGGCAGTTGTGAAAAAAAAAATTAAGACTATCCACAGCAAACCATGCACATGCAAATTATTCAGCCTCTCTTAAGAGGAACAGATGGTTCTCAAAGAACCACAACCAAGGCCTTGACATGAGTTCTGTAGGTCAATATTGGAGGGAGAATTGTAATCAGAACTACCAGGTACAGTAGAAAATATTTGCTATGCTGGACAATCCCACCTATTACAGTGAAATCGGTCATGAATACTTCCAAACAGATACAAAAATCTAATGACCATCCTCAAACAACTAAAAACCTAAGGACCATCCTCAAACTAAATGAGCAAAAAAAGTTGTCAGCTCAACTATTTGATTTAGAGTGCAACACCATCAGATCCTGAACTTTTTCAGGATATGAAAGCACACAAGAACCATAATGACAGTACTCCCAATCAGTGGTGCCCAGTAGAGGGTCTATCAAAAAGACCATGCACATCTATTAAAAAAAAAGCTGAAACAACTGGTTGAGCCCACACTGTCCAAATTCCTGAATGTCAGACTTTAGATATAAAATCAACAAGACCGACATCAGCACCAGTACCATAAAGGTCACTGTCTACATAGAGGATTTCTATAGAGTGCTACCCCATAACTTCTGTACTAATGCCTTAGAAAACTTCCACAAGGAAGCCAGGGAACCTCACAGAAGAGACTTCTATGTAAAGCATAATCCCCATTTTACAATTAGAGGGAGGTGCTGCAAACAGAATAAAGGCATTGCAATGGGGTCAGTCATGACATCACCACACTGGTCAACACTGTGGTTCAAACTTGCATACAACTCTCAATTCAAAGGGATCTAATCTGCTACCTTCTCTTTATTGATAATATTTTCACCACATAGGAATCAACCTTGGGCAGACTAGGTGAGTTTAAACACTGAAAGATCAATGGACTTATTGAAGTTCATCAGCCACAAAGACCATCATAAGGTAGCAGTCCTGGAAATCACAGTTTATAAAAACCCAAGTAACTCAAGGCTGTTCAGTGACACCTGCTTCAAACCAACCAGGATGAATTAGTACTAGGATGTAACCAGCATTCACCAAAAGGAAAATAATCAACTCCCAATCTGTGAGATTAGCCAGACTCATGAAAATGTCAGCAACCTGTTCCAGAACCTGGACAGTTTAACCATAGACTTAATAGAAAAAAAGGCTACAAACTGAACAAGACTGAACACATCTGTGAGCCTTTCCTCAAGACGCCATCAAAATGAGCCATAGGATCCCACAGAGCAGGCCTACAGCATAGGATAGCCAGTTAATTCAATGCTGTTGTACATAATTGCAAAGAAGAACACTTTATAAAAAGTTGTTTAGTGATTTATGACTGCTGCTTCCATCTTGCCTTCTATACCCCTATCCTCTCTGTTCTCTCTCCCCCACTCACCACCCTTCTTTCTTTCTTTCCCTTGTAGTTAAAGTCATAGCTCCTGCTGGTAGCTAGTCCACTGAAATAAAGGTTGCCTGTGTTGCTCCCTGCCCGACCCATGAAACAAGCCATACAAAATTTTACACAGAAAAGGAGTCTTCTCTAATATGTATGTTTCCTATCTTTTGCTGCTGAATTCTAGTGGAGTTCCATTAATCTGTGCCCATTAATTAAGTGGCGAGCAGTCGAACGGACTCCATACATTCAGCATAATCTCCTTGTTCCTCACTCCCCTACACTAAGTCCCAAGTAAGAAAAATACAACCAAACAAAATTAAATTAATTAAAACAAACATAAAAAAGTAAACAGTAGTTATCATATTCTTTTACACAAAGTTTGGCAAAATACTCACAGTTGCATGTAATATTGCTACTTTCTCTCCTGAATCTGGCCATACTACCGACTGGGTTTCGGCCAGCTCCATTCCACCCTTGCTTCATTCAGGCTCCACTCCTCTACCTTACCCCCATTCCCACCCACCCCCATTTCAATTACAATTTATACATCCCCAACCACACCCACTCTCCACCAACCAATAGATATCCACTATCCATCAAATAGGATACATGCATAATCTCCACTCCAACTACATCATCTATTCACTTTCCAGTAATCAGATACCTGGTTATAACCCCAACCAATCTACTTAGCAACCTTAAGTTATCTAATTGCACCCTACATACTAGCATTCTATATACTAACTCCCCATTTAACCACTAACTAGCTTATTAGCACCACCTACTCAAATACAACAGCTATTTTTTTTATTTACCATTTAAATAATTCCCAAATGCAGCTAAACCATACACAATAATAAAAATTTCCACTAAAAATTAACCATCCTAATAAAAAATCTAAATTTAGCATTCCCCTCATCTCTACTGCCCTGCTATCTCTCTTGTCCTTGCTAACAGCTGTAAACTACCAGTGTCAATCAATAACCATCCATACCAAACCTCCTCTGCATCTCCCCCATGATAGCCCAGTTAACCACACCATAGCTTCAGAACAGATCCATGCCAACCCACTAGACTACCAACCATATAGATTCCTACCCTCTAAGTAAATCACATACCTAGTATAAGCACATCAAACTACAATACAAGTTTACAAAACTCCTACTACACATTGCAAAGGAGATAAACTACTCTGGAGACATGCATCTCAACCCTGGTCCCCCCTCTCACCAGATACAATATCCAACCCAACCCCTGGGAACATCCAGACTACCATACAGAAAAGATAAATATTCCATACTGTTTCTCAATATGAATGTCAGAAGTATTGTGAATAAGGTACATGACCTGAATGCTTTACTCCCTCTATACTCCTGACATTGCCTTATTAACCAAAATGTGGTTAAAACCCAACATCTGCAATAATGAAATTCTAGCCCCAGGAAATAATATAGTATGCAAGGATAGGTCAAACAAAAATGGGGGTGGTGCTGCAATTTTGTTTAAAGAACACCTAGCACTAGACTATCTGGAAAACAACAGCCCCAAATTCAAAAACCAGAACTTATCTTCACTAAATTAAAAATCAACCCAAAAAAAGTTCATTAACATTATAGGCAGGTATATCCCACCAGGAAATAATGTCCACGCACTACAAAACATACTTCACTGAGCCTCTAATTCATACTGACAAGAAACAGTCCTGCTGGGTGATTTCAATATTGACTGGCAAGACTGTTCCGCTATGAATCCATCATCACAAATTAAACTTTATGGATTTACACAACTTATCATATCCCATACAAAAACTGACAAAACTATCGAACGCCAGTCTATCCTTGACTAGATTTTGGTTAACAATCCCTCAGTAACATCTGAGGCAGGCTGTCTTCCAGATGGCCTAAGTGACCACTTGCCAATTTTTCTCATGCACGCCCACACCTTCCAAACTAACCACACCTATTACCATATAACCAGAAACAAAAATTCCTTCAACCCACAAAATTTAGTCGCAGCCATAAAAAGCTGTAAATGTGAATGTCTCAAACAGCTACCTTTGGATGAAGCAGTCAACTCATTTAATAAAAATTTTTTTTTAGAGATTCTAGATTGCTATGCTCCCTCCAGAACCATCAGTGTTACAGACAATTAAGCACCCTGGTTGTGCAAAGAATGCTATTCCCTTCTCAAAACCAGGGACAAAGCCTGGAAATAATACCACAAACAAAACCCAATCCACAAAAGTAACATTTCTAGATCTACGTAACAAAGTTAAAAAACTCATCAAACAGGATAAAATCAATTACCACAATATTCAAGAAAAATACCATAATAACCCACAAAAATTCTGGGTTGCAGTTAATAACATACTATTTCCAGGCAAAACCTCCACACCTACTCCATCCTCTACCACTAACCCTGAAAACATAGCAATGCAATTTAATACTTATTTTACAGAAACAATACTAGCCCTAGCCAATACAAACAACAACTCCATTAGCCATGCCCCAATAACTCCCCATCTCAGTAAACCCTCTCAAAACAACCTCAGTCTATTTACACTACAGCTGGTAACAGTAAATACTGTAAAAAAAAAAAAAAACTACTTCTAAAACTAAAACCAACTACCTTAGCTGCAGACAAACTACCAGCTGAATTTCTGAAAGTAGCTGCTGAAGGAATAGCTTACCCAGTAGCAATACTCAAACAGATCGATGTCAGAGTGCATAGTACCTGCTATCTGGAAAATATCCCATATAATACCTATTCACAAAGGAGGCAACTCAACCGAACTTAGTAACTACTGCCCAAGCCACAATCTGTTATCAATCACAACATGGATTTTGCCTCATCATAATACAACTACAGACCTCATGTCCTTTACTAATACAGTCAACCATCTTAGAAATTCGTGACAATTCATATCCTCCATATTTCTAGATATGTCTAAAGAATTCAATATGTTAAACCACAACAAACTGATCAAAGTCCTCTCCTCCATAAACCTTAGTGCTTCCACTGTTACCTGGTTCCAAAACTACCTATCAGACAGACAACAGGCTGTACTGTGGCAACCTCACCTGTCCACTCTCCTCCCAGTCTCCCTAAGTGTCCCACAAGGCTCGATCTTAGGACAACTATTGTTCTCCCTCTGTACCAACCAGCTTGACACCTCCACTCACCAAGCATCTGTGATACAATATGCAGATGACTCAACCCTCATATGCTCTGCCCCTCCATACAGGACCTCCACACCATAACCCAGAACTCATGTACATCAGTAGAATCCTGGCTTACCAATTCTCAACTCATTCTAAACCCAAATAAAACCAAACTCCTCCTTTTCTACCCCTCAAGAATACCTATGACACTCCCAGAGTTCACCCTAGAGTCCAAAAACAAAACTATTATCACCCCTGTGACACATACCAAACTGCTAGGGCTCAAAATTGACAACAATCTAAAATTTGATATCCACATAGTCCGATCAGAAAATTTCATAAAAAATTAGGCCTTCTTTACAGAAACAAGACGTTTTTAACCAGATCTACACAAGCTACCATTGCCCAGACATAGCTCGTCACTCCTACTCTATGCCTCTCCTATACTAACCAATCTACGCAAATCAAACCTTACTAAACTAGAGTCATATCAAAATAAAATAGTCAAATTTGCTGCAAGCCCACCCTATAAACCACACCATTGCACAGCCCTTAGACAACTAAACTGGCTAGAACTCCCTCAGCTCCTCCAATAAAAGCAACTAAATGTTGCCCATAAAATACTCCATGAACCAGATAAAACCCCAGCCCATCAAGACCTTATACAACCATATACCACCACTAGAACACTCCGTTCCAGTGACAAACTCCTAGTTAAATCCACCAACGCTAACAACTCAGCTGAAAAATCCTTATTCTCTGACATCATTCCTAAAATATGGAATAAACTACCCACTTCCATCTGCACCGTAGTACAATTTAAAAAACTTACATTTACTCACTTTGAAAAGTCCTGGGTTTGGTCTTGCTACTCCCTTGACTAACTCTACATTCTCCACTTTTTATACACACCCTCTGACTTTCTTTAGATCTACACTTTACATTACTATCCTATTATGCCTTCTTCCTTTTATATATATATATATATATATATATATATATATATATATATATATATATATATATATATATATATATATATATATATATATATATATGTATATATATATTTACTCTATTACCTCAAATCATTTCAAGTCTTCCTCAAAAATTTTATACTGTGTTTTCTAAAATATAAACTAGTCCACTTTTTACAATACTGTATACTCCTTGATGTACAAATTTTGCTAACATTTTTAATGTGTTATCTCCTTCGGTTATTTATGTTTTGCAATGTGTAATTTCATTGATGACCTGCACTCTGAAATTTTTCTTGTGGTATAATATTTGTTTGGTTTACATATTGTTGCAGCTTTTCTCCCCAGGCCTCCACTGTAAATGGACCTGTGTCCAGTTGGACTTTCCCAGTAAACAAATGTTAAATAAATAAAATAAACAGTGAGTAGTGCCAAAGCCATCAAAATCTATCCACAGGAAAAGGATGATTGTGATCGACACTACAAATGCTAAATCAATACAAATTATAATTTGAAATAAACAACTAGATTATCTCTATCTAGGCTATAAGTCTGTAAGCATCACTCTGGGAACAGAACCGCTTTTTGCTTATAAGAGAGACAGGTGCCTCAAAACAACCCTCAGACACACAGATGATGGACCATCATTCAATCTTGTATCCATTCTGACCCAGCATTTATATTTGCAGCAAATGCACAGAGAAACTTCTCATTTCCCAACTCCAATATCATGTTTATCATCTAAACAAGAAAGCAATCATAAAACATTCTACAGACATCCACAACTATCCTCCCAACTTCAGGAATTTTATATTTCATGTACTGGATAGTGTCCCCATTGTTTCCAAGGGGAGACATGGAGACCCCACTCAAACACACACAATTTTAGTGGCAGATCAGATTAAATGCATGAGTTCAGACCACCAAAGTTCCCTTGAACTCTCACTACCAGACCTGACTTTAACAGTTCGCAACATCTAGGAGGTATGTGTAGCATTGTGGGTTTTATGGAATATTGAAGTCACCAATGAAATGCATACCACAGTAGCAAGAGCTCATCTTGCTAACTGTCCTAAACCTTAGTTTAGTTCCCATTCCCCACAAGATGAAACACAAATTTGTCCTATCCTGAGGTGTTAAAAAGAATGCTTCCAAAACCACAAAGACCAGAGCAGAGCAGTGTAAATACTTGCACCATCGCCAAGCCTCAGTAACACTATAGCATCCATTGCATGCAACATATATCTTCATCCACCACCACATTTTTTACCCAATAAATTATTTTTGAACTCCTTTTGAAAGGCTTTATTGTGGAATTCACATGATAGAACACCTATCTCAGACAGCTACAGATAGCACTCAGTTATGCCAAGAATATTTATTAAACTGTCAATTTAACAAAAGTTATTAGCACAATCAAACTATAGTTGTGGTTGTCTGTTGTTTTGTGGTTGTGATGCACCTGCTGCTGCCTGGACCAGGCAATTATTACTTCAGGAAACTGTACTAATCTTCTCCAGGGCTTCTTCAAACTGCCTAACCCTCAGTCAGCTCAGGCTAACAGACTAATAAATTCAACTGTGAATCTTGTAAATATCAGTATAGCACTGCTTAGTGCTTAAAGTCTAAGTAAAATGCCCTCCCTTCAGACCTTCCTGACTCTAGAAAATGTGGACACTTCCTCTGTCACTCTGGTCAAGAGCAGTGACCACATTCTCTCCTTACCAGCACAATGCCCTGCTCAGACAGGTGAAATTAGCCCTCTCTTGCCAAAAGAGTGCAGGAATAATTTCAGTGAGAGGTAAACTACTTTAATGATTAGTGGCCTAATTAGAACTGTAATTGTACTAATCTGCTTACTGACTGGATTATTGTTGGTCCCTTATATCACTCTCCCTGAAATTTAGTGTGGCCATTAAGGCTCGATTGATGTGGTGGGATAGCGTCTGCTAAACAAAGTAATATAGCGTCTGATTATCTCCATAACAGCAAATTAACAACTGTTTTGCATTTGGTTAATCTCTGGCTTGTTGTAAACAAATTATTTGACTTTTTGTAGGTAAATATTTAGTTTCCTTAAATTAATTTGCTTTGTTAAAAGTACCAAACAGACCTCTAGATCAGGAATAGTTTCAGTGAGACGGAAACTACTTTAATGATTAGTGACCTAGTTAGTTGTATTAATCTGTTTACTGACTGGATTATTTGTTGGTTCCTTAAAGCTATTAAGTCACCGTCCTTGTTATTTAGTGTGGCCATTAAGGCTTCATTAGTGTGGTGGGAGCATTTCTGTTAAACAATAAAGCTGATTTATTTATTTATTTGACATTTGTTAACCGGGATAGTCCATCTGAGCAAAAAGTCCTTTTTCAAGGGAGGCTCGGGGAGAAGTACAAGTAAGCAAGAAAAATTTACAAACAATTGAAGTTGAATACAATATACAATAAAACAGTTAAGCAAATGTAGATAAAGCTCTACAATACAATATAGTAAGAGGCATTATAACATTGAAGAAAAAAAACAGAGCAAAGAAATATGCAATAAAACATTTACATAACACATTGGGTTATCTTCAGAGAGTAACTGTACAATACAGAGCCATTAAGTGAGTTATGCTAGTAGGGAAGGGAGGAATAGAGAGGATAGTGATAGAGAAAGGGGTATGTTCATGTGGGATGATTACAGAGGCAAATCCATGTCCTATTAAGGTACCTTTTGAGAGTTTTCTAGAATTTTTGGATGTGGGAAATATTTCTAAGGGTCATGGGGAGTTTGTACCATGCAAGAGCAGGGAAGTAGCTGTAGCGATTCTGTCCAATAGATTTTTTAGGTTTGTGAATTTGTAAGAGACATTGGTCAGAGCTTATGAGGGATCGAGGGGGCTTATAGATGGAAACGAGGGAGGAAACGCTAGGGCAAAAGGAGGGCTTATTCAAAATAGTATGGATAATGAGAAGTTGGGTAAATAAGAGTTGGTTAGGAATCTCTAGCCAGCTGAGTGTATGGAGAGTGAGACAGTGGTGAGATCTTGATGGCAGATTAGCTGCAAAGCTAGCAATTTTGTTGTAGGTGGTTTCAAGTTTGGAAAGTAGTAGCTGATTAAAATTTGAGAGCTGTAAAAGAGGTAAGCATGGGATAGTGAGATCCTGGCGTTGGGCATGAGGAACCTTTTGTTTCTATAGACTAAACCAAACTTTTGGTGGGTTTTCTTGATGCAGTTAAGTACATGAAGGTCAAATTTTAGTTGATCTTCAACTATTACTCCAAGCAGTTTAGTGTGGGATACAGCTATGATCATAGTGTTGTTGAGAGAAGAGATGGCAAATGAGGATTTAAGATGGTAAAGGGATTTTGGGAGGAAGAGAAGAAGTTTTGTCTTTTTTAGGGTCTAGTATGAGCTGATTGTTAGTAAGCCATGTTTCAGTGAGGTTGAAAGATGTTTGTGTCAGGGTTAGCAGGTCAGTGGGACTGCCAGTGGTAGAAATGATGGTGGAGTCATCTGCATACTATATAAGGGAAGACTGAGGACAGGATGTCTGAAACTGGTTAGTAAAAATGTTAAAAAGGAGGGGGCCTAAAATAGAGCCTTGAGGGACACCCATTTTGATGGGGAGAAAAGGAGAAAGAGCAAAGAGCCATTTTACAGATTGCAGCCTGTTTGTGAGGTAGCTGTTGAACCAGAGATAGTTGCTAAGAAGAGATTGAGTTGAGAGAGTTTGGAGAGAAGGATGGGGTGAGAGAGAGTATCAAAGACTTTGGATAGATCTAAAAAGATGCAGGATGCTAGTTTATCATTGTTTCTAGCTAGGGAGATGGGAGTTAGTAAAGGAAATAAGTGCAGTAGTGGTGCTGAGGTCAGGGCAGAAGCCATGTTGAGTAGGGGTAATTAGGTTTTCATGAGTAAGGCAAGCTGAGATTTGTTTATAAACACAGTGCTCAAGAATTTTGGAGAGGGGAAAGAGTATGGCAATAGGTCGATAATTAGAGAGCTCAACAGAATTTCCACCTTTGTGGATTGGTATAGTGTGGAACTTTTTCCAGAGGGCAGGAATGGTAGGTTCACTAATTGAACAGTTTATGGGGACGGAAAGAGGCTATGCTATGGAGTCAGCAGCAGCTTTTAGGAAGAGAGGAGGTAGGCTGTCAGCTGAAGGGGAAAGTTTGATAAGAAGTTTTTTGATGTACCTGGTTGGAATGGGTTTAGTGAGAAAGGACTGTTTTGCAGTCGGGGGATGGTAGGGGGTGTGGCGCCAGATGGGTGGACAGTTTGCATAAGACTGGTGATGGAATCTGTGAAGTATGAATTGAAAATTGAAGCAATTTCTAGAGGTGTGTTATTGGGGCAGGGGTTGGGAGTTGAAGAATTTTCTGGGTGGAGAATTTTCTTGACAGTATTTCAACATTTTTTAGGGTTTCTGGGTTGAGTATCTTGGAGTGAGAGGTAGTATTCTTTTTCAGAGTTCCTGTGTTTTTTGGTTACATTTTGGTGTTCTCTATATTGTTGGTAGTGTGTAATAGATTTGGTCTTAGTCCAGAGTTTCCAGGCCCAATCTCTGTTATAGATTAGAGACCGAGAAGAGTTGGAGAGCTAAGGGGAGCACAGTGATTTGACTCTGACTGTTCTGAGAGGGGCAAGGAAGTTCAGAATGTTTAGAAAGATGGAGTTGAATTGAAGGACAGTTTCATCTATAGGGAAGAGAAGAAAGACCAGTCAATAGCAGAAAGAGAATTACTGAATCTGTCCATGTTGAAGTAGGTTGGCATTCCGCATTCTTTAAATTTATGAGATTGAGAGAGGTAGGGGGGGTCTTTGGACACGTATAGGGGAGTGGTCACTGGCAGAGTCTGGTAGGGATTCAGGGTGGTGATAGAGGTCAGGCTTAGAGACCAGATTTATTAAGATTTATCCAGAAATGCTCATCATTTGGCAAAAATGCCAGAGACTTAGAGATTTTGCTACCATCTGAAGCCATCTTTGGCAAGACAAATGAAATTAAGTATCATTTTGCACTTGCTTTAATTGTTTTCATTACACTATGAAAGATTTCTGTGCTATTTATTTATTTTTTTGCACTTCTTTAAAGTTTAAAATTTGCATTTCTAAGTTGTGTAAGGGCTGCTGTTCTACATTTAAAATAAATTGTGTCCAGTGATTTTAACTAGAATTAGGCATTTGTTTGTCCTTCCTTAACTCTTGGGCATCAAACCATTGATTTTAAAATAAGAGGGTCAATGTCTGCACTCTTGTTGCAGGAGATTTCACCTATGTGAACAGGGAATTGCTGGTAGAAACCTCACTGGGCACAGTTAGGGTAAAACTTGCTTTTTTTCTGATAGTAATATAAGCCTAATGTTTACATGAAGCTGCTGTTCATGCAGCGGTGGTTAGCGGTGCCTAGTATAAATGCAATTGTCAGAAGCTGAAATTTGCCTACAAAAACTACCTCAAAACTTTACCTCAGTGCCGCTCTACTCATGAGGCAGCTAGCTGATGCAGTGAGCAGCATAAAAGCATTGAGTTACAGCTGTTTAGGTCTACATTACATTATTGGAGCACCCAGGACTATTGCTGTTCATAAAGCATCTGGTTTGGGAACTCAGCTGGATGGGTTAGCTGTAGATTACACCAAAGTAAGCACCCATCCCTTGTCCAGTTACAAACACCCTCCCTACCCCTTGCAAAGTGCGCTCTAGGATGTGCAAGCATTAGTAAGTATTTTCCTGTTATCTATGCATCTGGTTTGGTGGACATGAGCATACTGAGCCAATGCAGCAATTGCCTTATGTACACTGACAACCACTTAATTCTCAGACAGATAAATACAGTATGTAAGAGATTTAATTACACATTGAGACCAGAGGCCAGACTCTCACATACAGATACAAAAAACAGGTTGTCATTGACACACACACACACACACACACACACACACACACACACACACACACACACACACACACACACACACACACACACACACACCAACAAAGGACCAGACATATAGACCTATATATATGGAGGTGCTCACATGTAACATACCCAAATCTCAAAGGCCTCTCAGGTGCAGTCCTCAGAAACAGTGCATGCCTATAAAAAAGACATTTCCCATCACAACACAAAGCCACAACTCATTGTGTCTCACCTACCAAGCCCATCAGGCAAAACACTCCACAAAAGCCGCTCAAGCCGTAACTCCTTGAAACTACTCAATTTATTAAAACGCTAAATAAACCACGTTTTTCATCTAACTCAAGTGGTTAGACTTCTTCAGAACAAAACCAAGAAATATCGGTTACAATTCAAACCCTAAATTTATAAACTTCCCCGCCAAAAAATTCAAGGCGTTTGTGTTTCTTAAAGGCATACAATACTAAAAACGCATTTCATTCATAAAACTGAAGTGTCTTTGTTACAGATTTATACTATGTTTCAAAACGTACATATGCATTACTGCAGCAACCCTATTTCATTCCGCTTTTACAAAATACATAACCATTCCAAAAAGATAAATGGAATAATAAATAAACATTCTGAATGTAATATTGCAATAATAAAATACCATCATAAATGCATTTTGTTCAGAAGTTCAACCCTTCGACATTAAGATATTGTCATTATTTCATAAAAAATATATATTTCATAAAAATATATATATATATGTTAAAAACATGACAGCACATTAACCAATTCATGAACTTAAAAAATCAAATGATCGAGGACATAAACATGAACAGTGCAGACCATACAATCTATAAATCCACCAAAACTGTTCGTCCTCCATAATTATTATGACTATGTTAGATTTTATATGAATATTAATTTATATATTAATTTAAATCTACCATAAACAATCTAGAATTGCATTCTATATACTGAGGAAACCACCTCAACCAGCAGATGTATTCTTGTGGTACTATGAAATTATATATATACATATATATATATATATATATATATATATATATATATATATATATATATATATATATATATATATATATATATATATATATATATATATATATATATATATATATATATATATATATATATATATATATATATATATATATATATATATATATATATATATATATATATATATATATATATATCCATGTATCTGTTTAGATGTAAACCACATTTTATGGATTCATCTATCTAAACTTTTGAGTTTCAATAAGCACATAAGGGAACATTTATCATTTAAGCATGGGTTAGTATACGCATTGAGTTTAATTTGCCACAATAGTTCCATTTTCTCGAGCAATAAACCAAAAGGACCTCCCCTCACATCTTGTTTAACTTGATCTATTACTTTATAACAAAATTTGTGATCCGGGAAAGTCATGATATGCCTAGCAAGGGCATTGTCTTCTTTTAGTAAATTCATACTTCTCTGATGCTCATAAATTCTATCTTTTAATCTACGCTCGGTCTTCCCTATATAAAAAGATGGACAACACTGGCAAACTGCTAAGTACACTACTCCTTTTGAATTGCAATTATATTTACCTTTAGTGTACAATCTAAAGCCATTAACCTCCATGTTGACCCCTAGTGACATTAAATGACAAAATGAACAGTTGCCACATTGTGTCATACCTCTATTGATTATTAAGGGATTAACATGTTGTTTTTTCTGCAATAGTTCTTTAAAACATGTTCCTTTTCTCCATATTATCTTTGGTGAAGTTTCTAATCTACGTACTAGTGTGTTATCATTCAGTATAGTCCAATTTTTCATTATGATTTTTCTTATATTATCATAATCTAGGGAAAACCTCAAAATACAAGCCAAATTAAACTCAGCCTTAATTTCTTGTTGAATACATCCTTGATTTATTACACTAGTACTTTTATCATTTTGATTATGTGCCCTGTTGTTTTGCTGTTTTAAAATAGGCATGTAAACTCCATTAGTTCTCTTTAGTGTTACCTCTGCTATTAGTTCTTCTATTAGTGTGATGTGATCTGCCCTATTCAAAAACATTTGTTTTAAATTAGAACATTCCTCTAAAAATTCTTCCTCTAAGGTTATCATTCACACAGCCCGTACCAACTGGCCCTTAACCACTGACTTCTTTTGATGTTTTGGATGTGAACTGGAATAGTGCAAAAATTTGTTTGAGTAAGTGGGCTTCCTGAAAATTTTTGCTTCATATCCTTTCAAAATATTATTTTTAGTCAGTGCCACATCCAAATATGAAGTTGATGTCGAATTAAATACATATGTTAGTTGCAAAAACTCTGTGGATCCATTTAAAGTGTTAACTACACTCTTAGCTATATTTTCATCTCCTTCGATGATCATAAAAATGTCATCAATAAATCTAACATAGAATTTAATGACACTTTTGATAGCATTATTCCCAAACACATAAGTGTTTTCCCAAAAAGACATTACCAAGTTGGCAAAACTGGATCCGCATGGAGAGCCCATGGCCACTCCCTTTCTTTGGATGTAGAACTGATTGTCAAATAATATAAAATTATATGACAGGATGATATCTAACAGTTCTTGCACCCAAGAAACCGCATCTTCTGGTGCACCTTTCTGTCTCATTCTTGCTGTTGCCCATTCAATTCCTTGTTGGTGCGGAGTACTGGTGTATAACCCTTTTACATCAATTGTCAAGAAGTTATTTTCACATTGATATATAAAGCTATTAATTTTCTCTAAGACGACCCAGGAATCTTTGACTATCCATTGTTCCCTTGCCACATATTTTTTCATAATTGTATGTCAGTTTGGCACAAGCATACGTGGATGACCTTCTCCCATCCACTATTGGTCTGAAAGGGGGGGGGGGTCCAAGGTGCTTTTATGAATTTTTGGGACTCCAAACATGCAGGGTGCTCTTGGTGACTCAACCACCAAATAATTGTACATATGTAAGTCAATTCTTGCTTCAATGATTAATTAATCTAAGAAGCTTTTAATGAAATGATTTGATTTATTATATTCATTAATTGATGATATCTCATATGTATCAGTATCTAAGATTTCCTTGATTTTCCTAACATAGTCCGGTATATCCATAACTACCAACCCCCCTCCCTTGTCTGGGTTCATTACCCTCACATTCGCTGCCAGTAACACCTCCAGGGTCTTTTTTTAATCCTTGCTCAAATTGTACTTATAGTCTGATTTTGTTTCACTTAATTTCCTCAAATCCAACTTGCATATTTTCTCAAATATGTATAATGTATTATGTAATGGTGGGTTGAAACAACTAGGAACCCTTAATGGGAAATTATTCATGACTTGGCCTCCTAACAATTGTTTCAAATTCAGTTTTCTCACAAATAATTTTAAATCACAAACTGTTTGCGCCAAGTTCATTTTACATGCAGGAGCAAAAGTTAAACATTTTGACAATATATCTGTCAACTGTTCTGAATCATGGAAAGACGAAAAATTAAAAACAGAGAAGTCCCCCTGTTTATTTTTAATCACATAACATGAACCATATTGTTCATAATCAATGCTATTTTGTGCTGTTGTGATTTTTCCTCTTGTTCCATTGTTTCTTCTGATTGCATCTTGGAAAACCCTGTTTATTATTGGAAGTAGATGCCTGTTGATTACCACATTTGTGATCCCGGGGGTGGGGGATAAGCTGTTCCTGTATTATATTGTTTCTGGTCCCTTTGAAGCTTCTTAATTTTGGTTTGCCTTAATTTATCTAAATGCTATTCGATACTTTGAAAGCATCGAAGATATTCATATTTATATCTCCCAAAATCTGCATGCTGTTTAATTTGTCCATCTAAGGATTCAATACACTGCTCCAGTTCTTTGTTTATCAGACTATAATGTTTGATCATAGTTTGTAATAAACATAATCCTTGTTGGTTGAAGAGCTCAATTAAGTCCTGATGAAATGGCAATCCTGGCAGGAGGCCGGTTGGATATTGCCAGGTTCTTAGCCCTTTTGGCACTATTTCAAATTTCAAACATTCTTGAAAATACTCAATTTCCAAGCACAATTTTTTTATATTTCAACATTCGACATCAACTTCATATTTGGATGTCCCTCTTACCAGGCTGGTTAATAAGTCCCCTGCCAATCATATTTCTCATCTTCTTACAGCAAGAAATCTGGATGAAGCTGTGACAATATGAGGTACTGCTAGCCATGCCAGGAGAAGTAGGGCAGTAGATGTATGACTTGTGCCAGCACAGCTAGCTGGAATTTTGCTGGACTTTTGTAAATAATTATATATTATTTGCATATCAACCTGATTTGTACAGATGCTTGTGCCAGCACAGCTAGCTGGAATTTTGCTGGACTTTTGTAAATAATTATATATCATTTGCATATCAACCTGATTTGTACAGATGCTTGTGCTGAAAATGTATTTCTGAGGTTTGCTTGTGCTAAAATATGTCAATGGTGCATCCTGCTGGAATGAAAATAAATGCATGTGTATTACTGTAACTGAATTAAATGCATATGTTTTAATAGAGGCTACTTGGACAGCAAGGGTTAACCAGCTGGCTTATTTCAAGAAAAACAAGGGAAATGTAAATGAGCTGTTAAACCACTAAAATGTTACCCCGCAGTGCTGAACAGGACCAGAGACATTAGGTCAGGAAGAAGCCTCAGGCACTGCCATTAATGTTTAAGATGTGTATTGTAGCCATCTGTGCTAAATTTCTGTCTCGGCTTCAAAGGGAGGTTACTGTGAGAACCTAGTCAGGTGACCAGATGAGGTCATTCTGCAAGCCATCTTGGTTATTATATTTTACAGGGAGTAATCTCTGAGGAGGGAGTATTCTCTTTGGGGAACCTAAATATAAAGACTGCTCACATATTGTGCCATGCTCTATCAAGTAAGTTATTAGGGAACTGTAATCCTCCTAGATTCAGTAAGGAATATAGTGAAACTTAGTTTAGATATTGATATGAAATTGTTGCTTTCTTTTGACCTTCAACCTATGGGACTCAGATCATTAGATCATAGGAGGTTACTAGGCTAATGGCCCTAAGGCCCTTACAAGCCTAGCCAAGAGTTTACCCTCAAAAAAAAAACCTCAGTTAGCACCCGTCACCCCTGTCAGTGAGGAACACATGTGGAACCCCTGGGACAAATTTGAGGTTTCCCATCCATTCTTCAAGGTTGCGCTTGAAGAGGGTCAGTGAGGTACTCTGTTTGATATGTATGGAAAGTCTATTCCAGAGATGGGGCAGCCTCTAGGAGACCAACCTCTCTCTCCAGCAGGTTTTGTTGATGTAGCATATTAGATTTAGGCCTTTCCAGCTGGTAATGCACAAGGAGTTAGATATGGAGCATCTCTAGTAGGGCAGGGTCCGGAATTGCCTTGTAGGCAAGACACAGATCACCTCTGAGCAATCCGTACAATACCGAGTAGAATGATAGTGATATGAGCCTGTCTGCATAGGACAGGTGTTGGAGGCCATGGATTCTCTTTTTGAGGTATTTCTGTGCCATTTCCAGTAGATGCAGGTGTTTGGAGAGGTACATACCAAACAGGGTGTTATACTCAATTATTGGCCTAATGAGGGAGAAGTACAGAGAAGTAATAACCTCCTTTTTTCTGGATGCAATCCCCTTAGTTATGAGATGAATCAAGTAAAAGGCTTTTCTGACCACTACCTCTACATGATGGTGAAATGAGTACCCAGGTCTTTCACCACAGGTTGTGTACTTAGGGGGATGCTGTTGATGTGGCAATCAGTAGGGGCCGTGTTTTTGCCAAATGGTATGATAATATATTTTTTTGCATTTAACTTAAGGCCATGACTTTGGCACCAGTTATTTATTGCTGTAAGACCCTCTTGTAGTATGTTACCATCATTTGGAGAGTGAATGACAGCACCCAACTTACAGTTGTCCTCAAACTTGGTCAGCCACAGGCCTTTTTTCTTTGTCTGGACCGCTGAAAATTAGATGCCAAATAGTAGGGGTCCCAAGACAGATCCCTTGGGAACACCACTAGTGACAAGGCTGCTGTAAGAGGTGGAGGCACCTATTTTGACCTTGTGGGTCCTATCGGTGGGCCAGTTGGCCACCCACTTGATGAGACAGGGATTTACGCCAAGTTGTGTTAGATTTTTGATGATGCCTGAGTGAGGGATTGTGCCAAAGGCATTGGCCAAGTCAAGGTAAGCTGTATGTACTGAGTTTCCCTCATCCAGGGTCTTGGTACCATTTCAAAAAAATCAATCAGGTTCAACAGGCAAGATCTGCCCTTGATGAATCCGAACTGGGTGGGGTGAAGTTCATGGAGATCGTGTATGTCCTTGTTTATGAGATCCATAATACACTCCATGGCTTGGCTTTATAGATCAGACTTGTCAAGCTAATGGGGAAATAGTTTCCAAGGTCAGTAGTGGCACCACCTTTGTGCAAAGGGATGACAATGATAGTTCTCCACTCTGCTGGAATGAAGCCTGTACTTAGGCTGTGGTTGAATAGGGTGCTCAATGGCAAAGCTAGTTCTTGCTGAAGATGGTGCAAAATACAGTCTGAGATACTATCAGGTCCCATGGAAGTTATATTCTTTGCCTTGGATAGGGCCTTTAAACACTTGCTCTATGGAGATGTGAGGTGCAGGACAAGTATCATGGATGTCAAATGGGGCTTTGGGGGGCAGGGAAGTGAAGTTTGAGCTGAACCTATCTGCTAGCAGGTTGGCTAAGTCAACAGGATCAGTGTAAGTGACAAACCTGGGCTTTGCCATGGAGGTTTCTGATGTACCTGAAGAAGGCTTTGTAGTTTCCTTTTGTTTCGGAGGCTAGTTTCGATTCATAATTGGCTTTGGAGGTTTTCACTAGTGATCTAATTTGATTGTTGAGGCTAAGGAGGGAGTTTTTCCAATTTGGAATTTGTTCCTTTTCACCCTTGGACAACAGTTTCTTGCTTTTGTTGTAAAGCCTGTTGATAGAGGATGCCCACCAGACAGGTTTTTGTTTCCTTGAAGAGCAGGGTTTAGTTCTGATGGGTATAGCTGAGGCCACGCAGTTGTACAGGTGCGTGTATACTGCACTGGTGTACTGTTCAGCATAGCTGTCTGCATCCTCTGAGGGGAGTGGTAGTGTAAAGCTACTGATACCCTCCCTTAGGAGATTGTAGTCAGCTTTCAAGATGTTTTTAGCCTGGTTACAGCTGGGGTGGTTGGGTGGTATAGAAACTTTGAATGAGACAGACCGATGATCTGATCTCACCAGGGAAGAACATACTATGAAAGTGGTGCAGTGGCTGCCCATGTTGGTGAGTCAAAGAATCATTGGGTGAGTACATCAGTGCAGGAATAGTGCACCCAGTCTATGGTAGGGTAGTTGAAGTTACCAAAGATCAGGGTGGTGGGGGTACCTTGATGGAGTCCAGTAGGTCCAGGTAGGATTAGTGGGTGTCATGGAGGGGGGGTCTACAGCTGGGTATAACTTGCATGGGTGTCTTGCCAACTGTCAGTTGCACCTGGAGTAGTTCTAATGTGTCATGCTGGGAAACCAGTCTGGATGTGTGCCTGTTGTTAATGAAGATAGAGACTACACAACTCTTAGCCTTCCGGATTTCATTTTGGGGTCGGAATGTGTGGAATGAGGTATAGCCTGGTAAGGCAGGGGTGCTCTCCACAGCCCTAAACCAAGTTTGTGACTGCACAGATGTCAGCATCTTTCAGTGTGAGGAAGGCCTCCAGTGAGTGCATTTTCAGGTCAAGTCGCCTAGTGTTAAGCAGCATGACCTTCAATTTGCTTTTTGACAAATCTTTTATGTGGGAAGATTTGTCTTTGGGACATTGCCTAAAAAGGCATAATGGGGGAGGCGAGAGCCTTGGCCAGGATCCAGAATCCCAGTGGTGACAGGTGGAGGCCATCTCAGGCAAAGCATCAAGACCTGTCAATCATGTCATCCCAGGCAGACAGATACTGGATCCCCCTCGGAACAACAATAGAAACTAAGCCAAAGTCAATTATCTTTTGTTGGTATTGTGGTATCATTTTTGGTGAAGGTAGGATGCTACTTATGTCCAGGGTCATACCTGCCTGGGACACAAAGCTGAATCATGTCTCTCTTCATATAGTCCAGGGAGGTATGTCTCAAGTCTTTCCCACCAACATGAGCAATGACAGAGTCATACTTGTACCGGTTGTGGAGAGACTTTAGTGCATGCATGATATGGCAGATTCTGAAACCTGACAGACAAATGACTGTGGCCTTCTCCTTGTCGAGCCTCATGAGGAGGGCATCGGTTTCTCACAATTGAGTCGCCAGTGACTAGTATGTTTAGTTTATTTTTATGATTTATGGGGGTGTGTCAATTTATTGTTATGCCTTATGGGCTGTGTTTGAGACACTAGTGTGTTGTCTGCTGTGTGTGATGTGTTTGGTGTATGTGGAATGTTTGTTAGTGTGTTTTGGAGGTCTCTGCTGTTTAGGTAAGTTTTAATTGAGGACCTCTGCATAGGCGGGTGTATGTTGTACTTGGCTATGTGATGTCAGTGGTGTGGTGTTTGTCCTGACAATCTCCTCTTTGTCAGGAGTACTGACTGTGGAGTGAGAGTGCATGTATTCCAGGTTACTGGTGTAGACACATTACTCGGAAGTAGAAGAATTATGTGCTAGGAGAAGAGGGCGGTCAGTAAACATGAGGCAGTTGCTACACTGTCTCAGTATGCCCATGTCGACCGGAATGGTAGGAAAACTGATGGGAATTGTCCAGACATAGTGTTCTGAATACTTGGGTGGACTTATGAAGAGTGGGTTTTGATAATAGTTCATCCACAACAGTGTAGACCACAAAACCCTTCTTAAATGCAAAGTAACTGGCCTTAAGCCCAAGTGCTAAAACCAAAAATAAGATGCTTAGAATAACAGATAAACTTAATCAGGGTACTAACAAGCAGCAATAAATGCAGCAGAATAAAAACACTTGAACACTTAAGAGCATGCAGCAAAGCAAAATAAGGTAGTAAAGTAGGAAGAACATGATTACTGTAAAAGCAGCTGAGTAAAGTGTAAAAAAGAGGGAAGAAACAGAAGATAATTCAAGATTAAGAATCTAAGGGGGGGGTTGGCCTTCCCAAATGCTCTCTCTGTAAACAGTAGACTGAGCTGATGAGATGGGACTTGGAGGAGTGTCCAAAATCAAAGAAGCAAGGGGGTAGCTCTTCCCAAATTATCTCACTGTACCCAGTTGAGTAAGCAAATGAGATGTGACTGGGAGGAGTATCCAAAATCAAATTTACAACAGGTGCTGGCAATTCCAAAGCCACCAAGTTTAAGAATACAATAGCACTTGGGTGAAAGGGTGGGAAAAACAAATAGAATGCAGACACACACCAGCAAAATTCAATGAAATAAAAAAAATGCAGGACAGTTATATTAACTATGACTGAAACAGAATATATGTAAAAAATTATACTTATATCAGCTTGGTATATCCAGATGGTTATAGAATCAACCACAGCCAGCTAATCAGCTCTGCAACTGAGCACAATTTCACAGAAATGTAACTCTTTATAGCACTAATATAAAAAGACAAGATATACCCTCAGGCAGTCAGATAAACAAAATAAAGGTGTTGACTAGTAGCTTACACCTTGGGCGGGTTGACTTCACAAAATGTAAAGCAGCCTCCACTATAAAACCAGCTGGCTTAGAGCTCAAGTGCTGAACTAACCCTGAGAAACAAAATGCAGAGACCAGCAAAATTCAATGAAGCAAATAAAAAAATGCAGTATAGTTTTGTTAACAACATGCAGACAGAGACCAGCAAAATTCAATGAAGCAAATACAAAAATGCAGTACAGTTTTGTTAACTATCACTGAAACAGATCAAGTACAAAAAAGTATACTTATATCAGCTTGGTATATCCAAGATGATTATAGAATCAACCACAGCCAGCTAACCAGCTCTGCCACTAAGCTGAGATTGGATCTGATTTGGCTGTATACACTGGCATTGGAGCCAGAATCCGACCTCCTCCCCTACTCACAATGTCCCACTCACCCTCTTCCTTTCAGATCTCATTTGCCAGTCATTCAAACAGCACAAGACTGCATTTCTGAGCTCATCCAGGGGGGTTTCTGAGAGTTTGTTCTAGTCAAAGTAAGTTTTTGCCTATTTCTTCTATCCTCTTCCTACCCTTCCTTTTTCTAGTTCATGTTGGTGCACTTTCCAGATTCTTAAAAAAATGTTCTCTCTTTCTCTCTCTCTCTCTCTGTTGTGAGTGCTTGTGCTCCATTCACCCCATTTCTCCCCAGAGCCAGAGAGTGCCCATGCCAAATCTCCTGTCTCTGCCTCTCCTCAGCACCATTCCAGGCCGGGGTTAGTTGTGTCCTCTCTCCAGTCCACTCAGAACCTGTCTCAAGCCAAGGTGGACAGGATAATGATGAAGATTCTCTGGCTCAAATACAGCTTGGGGTTTTGCCGGCTTCATCCCCCTCTGGAGCCATGAGCATTCAGCCTGGATTTTATACCAGTCTCTCCTTCTCCAAGCCAACCTTCAGTTTTCAAATTCTTGGGCTAGAGGTTTCCCAGTGTTGGGGTGTTAGCACAGACAGTCACTTGCACCTTGATGCCAACGGTTACCTTGAGCAGTTCAGCTCTGATGTCATTGGACCTTACCAACTGTCAGAGCCATAGCTTTGGAATCAGCTCTGAGGGTTTGGCATCAGCTGTGAGGCTTTCAGTGCTGTCTCTTCTCCTTGGGGCTTTGCTGCTGAGAAGCTTGGCTCTGACTCCCCTTCAGGAGGCTCTGATGCTGGCAAGGCTTTCAGTGCTGTCTCTTCTCCTCAGGGCTTTGGTGCTGGGAAGCTTGGCACTGACTCCTCCTTCAGGAGGCTCTGATGCCAGTGGCTTCAACTCCAGTTGCACTGTCTTCTGGGGTCTGCTCACCTTCAGCCTTTGAGGTGGTGAAGAGGGTTCATCTCAGCTCCCTCGAGAGCCTTAACACTTCACTCCTCAGAGCCTGCCTTGATCCGTCTGTTTGTGGCCCAGTCATCCATCCTGCCTCCTCAGGGACAGCCTGTTACCAGACCTCCCCAGGACATTCCTTTTCAGGAACTCCTTGAAGCTTCTCTCTGGAGTATTCCCCTGAGGAGGGTCTCAGAAGCATATGTGCAAGAGGAAGCACTTAGTATCCCCCCATAATCTCTCATGGAAGATATGGACTAGGATGAGGGGGAGGGGTCCCCTAGATCACCCCCTGACAAAGTCTCTTTCTGAAACATCATAGAGATCCTGCATCAGAGAGGTGGTTGGTTTTCCCTTAAACACACCCCTGATGAGTCTGTATTCCCGGATGTGTTTGGAACAGGGCCCTCTACATCTTGGGTGTCCTCCCTGCAGATCAGTTGGTAGATCTCATCTCCCACAGGGCATGTAAGGAACCAGACACTGTTGATCCCATTCCGAGGTGCTCGGGCAAGGTACTCAGTTCCCCCTTAGACAGGCCGCATTGGTCCAAGGTTTCTCCTGTCAATGCCATGCTGGTTGCGACAGCCACCAATAAGGAGCTGACACAGGAGATTTCCTCGGTCCATTCTCGAGACAGGGAGTTGAGGGCGATGGACTGCTTCCACCTGAAATAAAAAAGACCACAGTAAGAACTTCTCAAAAAGCCGACTTCACACTCTAAGACTAGTGTGGGTCTCTTTTAAGGCCCCGAGTCAGGGCGAAAACAGTCACTCAAAGAATCATCACTTACAAACAAACACCTTACCTGGACTGCATGGATAAGGCAATCCCAAACAAAACAAAAAACAAAACTACCAAAGGCAAACAAAGGCAAGCATCCAGTCTGGTGAACAAACCAGCCATAAACAACAATAAAAGGAGGAAGCTACTACAAATACAAGAAGGTAAGAAAAAAAAGAAAAGACACCCTTGATCTTGATCACTACATAAAAAGTCCAAATAAAATTCATAAAATCAAAATAGCTAAAGAAATTAGAAAAAAAATATAGAAACCTAAGAAACTCATCATAAGGCCTCACTATGCTAGGAAAGGAAGAAGGAAAATGATGTCCCAGATATGCTCACACCTTCATCAAAATGAACATAAGATTGTGGGTTCATACATAAACTTCATACTGGCTGGAAAAGTCTTGTCAAAACCCTCCTGCAAAAATAAACATAGATATAGCGCCCAAACGAACAGCCCCCAAACATCTCCAGCATCCATGGGACCTATGAACCTATGAGTTTATGCTTCAGCCACCTTTGCTCTACATGTGCTGAACTATTTGGCACATGTCACCAGACTGCAGAGAGACCTGCTTAAGGAACTTTCTGCATCTGCTCTGAGGTGCATGGAGGAGGAAAAGGGTTTCTCAGGAGAAGTTTCTTCAGAAAGCACAGCGATTGAAGAGCAAAGTCATCCTCATTGCCCCCTTCTGGCTTCAAGTTTGGTTGCCCACTCTTTAGTCTCATCTGGTACATCCACTCAGGACTCTGGATGTGATTCCAGATATCCTCTTGCACCTACATCAGGGGTTCCACACCTGGATTCAATCACCGTGAAGCTCACTGCATGGCTGCTGCAGTTCCTTTGATGGCAATAACTGCTGGCCTCTCTTCTCCAGTTAAAAAGATTTTGGTTACGGCTCATAAGGCCTCTACTTGAAAAGTTTACTCCAGTAAATGGAAAAGTTTTTCCATCTGGGAGTGACAGCATAAGTTGAACCCTTTCATAGCTCCTGTTCCTGCCATTTTTGATTTTCTGGCCCATACTTTCCACAACAGAGTTAGTTTTTCTATGATTAAAGTTCAATTGGCAGCCATCTCTATTATCCATGTAGGTGAGAATTCTGTTTCTCGGACTTCTTCTAAATGCTGCAAGGCCTTTTTGAAGGATACTTTTCTCCTGAGGCCACCAATCAATGCCTCCTTGGGATCTTACTTTGGATTTACCGGCCCTGGTTTCTCCTCATTTTGAATTACCTGCCACTGTGAATTTACAGTTTCTATCTAGGAAGATGGCCTTCTTGATGGATATCACTTCTGCCAAGCAGGTATCTAAATTGCAGGTGCAGTCAAACCTCCTTATCCTGTCTTCCATAAGTATAGAGTGACTATTCATACCAACCCCTCTTTAATGCTGAATGTGGTATTTGAAGTGAATATTAACCATGTGATTAATTTGCCAGTCTTCTTTCTTAATTATCAGAACAAGGGGAAATACAAATTGCATTTGCTTGATGTCCACAAACAGTTGTGCTTTTATTTGGATAGAACCAAACATTTTCGACAGTCTGATCAAATTTTTGGAGCCTTTTCAAAGCCCTGTTTGGGAAAACAAATTTCTAAAGTCACCCTTGCTCATTGGATTTCCAGTTGCATCTCCATGGCTTATAGCTCTAAAGGTTCGGCGCATTCCACCAGGTCAATATCCCCTTCTGCAGCCTTTTGGTCCAGGGTTCCCACTGATGAGATTTGTCCTGCTGCCACTTGGCCCTGTTCGCATACTTTTTATTTCCCATTATAAATCGAAGATTCTATCCAGAAGCAGGGCTTCCTTCGGCATTGCCATGCTCTGGAATATCCTTCCTTGAGGATCTCACAAGGTTATTTTAGCTAGGGACTCTGTCACATAGGTTGAAGATCAAATGAAAACAACTTCAGATAAAGAAGTTATGTACTTACCCTAATGTTCCAGCTTAGTTGTTGCTTTTCATTTGTCTTCAACCGTCCCCCCCCCTGACTTTGGGCTATGTTGTGGACTGGACAGATGCAGGTGCAAGTTTCTTCTTGGTCCAGGTTTTGAGTCTGGTGTGTGTGTGTACCCCTTTAATGGTCAGAGCTTAAGGTACTCTGCTGTGGGCTGGGTAGTGCTGCCCTGCAGTAAACTCAATCTGAAGGGAAGAGGGAGAGTGGGTAATTGTGGGTAGGGGAAAAGGGGATAGTGGGGCTTTGTGGGCAGGGGAGGAGCTCGGACTTTGGCTCCAATGCTAGTGTATACAGCTGAACCAGATCCACTTTTGGACCCAAGTCCCATAGGTTGAAGACAAATGAAAAGCAACAACTCAGATGGAATGTTATGCTAAGTACATAACTTCTTTTTTTTTCTTTATTTGTAAGAGTCTATCCATCAATAGTATTTTCAGTATTTCCTGTGATTTGAACTCCGTGGTTTATTGTGAAGATATATTCAGTATTTTCATGTGCTTTTATTATTTATTATTAAATATATTTAAAACTTTTACTGTGGTGGGTTCTTGTAGAAAGTATTTAACCTTTGAGAGTGCTTAGATTTATTTGGTGACACTGTACGTGCCACTTCAGAAGGCCTAGCCATCTTGATCAACTACTACCATTTGTATTAGTTTTAATATTATACAGTATAATTGGACACCCTTTTCTAAGGGCCTAAGAGTAGCTGATTGTGGAGTGTCTGGTGGCAGTGATAACTACCTTATACTCTGGGCAGAAGGGGACACAGCAGGTAAATCTGTGCCAGCAGTTCCGAGGTGTGTTTGCGTGTGTGTGTGTATGTGTGTGTGTGTGCACGTATCAGCTATCTGGGTCAGGAGAAATGAAGCACTGGGTTTACAGGCAGGGTGCTGGAGGACTTAGCTTGGACACTCTGCTGAGGACCCAACCCTACAGCTGTACGAGTGGGGAGTCTTACTGGGGACCTGGAGGGAGAGAGATATAGAGAAATCCAGCCTCTGGGCTGAGTGGGTTTCCTGTGTGCTCTTAAGGGAAACTGTGCTTGATGCAGAGAGGTCTGCATTTGGAAATACTCAGTATATCCATTTGTATTGCAAGTGCATGTCCCTCTCCAGTGTCAGTGGTGAGGATTCAGAATCCTTGATTATTGGCCCAGCATGGGGAAGTCGCATATTGGTTGGCAGTGGTGAGACCATCAGGTGTTACATGTTGGTTCGCAGTGGTGTGATCATCACATGCTCACATATTGGTGAATAGTAGTGTGGATATTAACTGAACTCATGTAGCCTGTAAGCAGTAGTCACTAAAAAAGGTGCACTGTCAAGCAGCCACAAAGTAGACAGAGTTTCATATCGCAATATTTTTATTTATTTACTTTTTTAGCTTAGTCAGGGAGAGCAAGCAAAGATGTCAGGAGAGGATTATGGCAAGGAACCAGTTGGCTGAGATGTGCCAAGTCAAAGGACTAGTTCATGCTGACCTGACGAAAGGGGAAAGGACTGCAGCCTTAAATCACAGCTGCAGCACAGACCAACAACCAGGAAGTCAACCAAAAATCCATCTGGAGTTAAAGAGACTTGAACTGGAGGCCAAACGTTTGGAACTAGAATCACTGGAGAAACCACAGCATTTGGAGGCCGAAGAAAAGGAGTAGCAGCATTAACATGAGAGGGAGATGCTGACTCTTTGTCAGGGTCATGCAGGTAACAATGAAGGGAGTAACCGAACCCCAGAAGCAATAAAGGTTAGTACATTTCTTCCACAACTTACAGAGGGTGATAATTTTGATAGCTTTATTCATATATTTGAAAGGGTATGTAAACAGTATAATGTTGACCAAGGGCTCTGGGTATAGTTCCTGACCCCCTTACTCCATGGTAAAGCTATAACTGCTGTTTCTAAATTGTCTGATACTGATTGCTTAAATTATGCTACAGTTAAAAAAATTTTATTGGAATATTTTAAGTGGACATCTGAAGCTTACGGAAAAATGTTTTGTGAAAATAGATGCAAGGCAGATGAAAGTGTATGTCATTATATTGCTGAACTAAGCACTTATATTCATAGGTGGGTGAGTGGGTGTCAGGGCACCACTTTTCAAGGGCTGTCAGACATTTTGTTGAGGGAACAAGCCCCTAGTACTTTGCCTGTGATGGAGGATCTCTTTTCAGAGGGTAGCTATGGATATTATGGGGCCTCTGAGTAAGAAGTGTAACCTAGTGGCAGTAGATTATGCTACTAGATACCCTGAGGTGGTGGCTCTGTCCTCCATTGAGACAGAGAAGGCTGCAAATGCTTTGCTAGAGATGTTCAGTATGGTAGGTTTCACAAGACAAATACTGACTGACAGAAGTGCCAGTTTCATGTCAGACCTGCTGGCTTGTCTGTGGGAGTGCTGTGGGGTGAAACACCTAAAGACAACCCCCTACTATCCCCAGACTAATGTTCTTGTGGAGAGATTAAACTCTACACTAAAGACCATGCTATGGGAATTTGCAGACCAGTTTAAAAGAAAGTGAGACAAATATTTACCCCGTCTGTTTGTTTACAGAGAGGTACCCTAGGAATCCACAGGTTTTTCACCCTTTGAGTTGCTGTATGGGCATAGGGTGAGGGGACCTCTAGATTTGATTCATGATGAGTGGGAAAGTGAATGTGAATCCCACCAGGAGTCTGTTGTGGCATATGTCCTATACCTCAGGACAAGGCTTAGGGAGCACATGGGCTTGGCCCAGGAGAACCTAACAGGAGACCAGCAGCAGAAAAAAATCTGGTATGACAGAAATGCTTGAGCCAGAGAGTATGCTGTGGGTCAGCAGGTGATGGTGCTTATTCCTGTCAGACACAATAAGCTGCAGGCATCTTGGGAGGGATGCTTCAAAGTGGTAAGGAAGGTTAGTGATGTTAACTACATGATAGAACTGCTAGGCAAGAGGCAGGGGCATAAACTGTACCGTTAACATGAAGAAACCTTACCATGATAGGGAGGCCCTTGTGCTAAGCATTTGTAGTGGATTGCAGGAGGAGTCTGAGGGGGATCTGGTGACTGATCTCAGTGAAGTTCAGACTGACACCTCAGTGGAAGGGGTAGCAATGTCCCAGCAGCTATCCCCTACCCAGGTCTCAGAAATCCGAGCAGTGTGACAGGAGATTGGAGACATGTTCACTGGGAAACCAGGGTGTACCCACCTGGTACACCATCATGTGGATATAGGGCCCCAAAGACCTATCAAGCAGGTCCCTTACAGAGTGCCTGAATGAGTCAGACAGACTTTGAGGAAGAAGATACAGGAGATGTTGGAACTGGGAGTAATCCAAGAGTCCAGCAGTCCCTGGGCCTCACCAGTGGTGCTGGTACCAAAGAAGGATGTCAGTATCAGATTCTGTGTGGACTGCAGAAGACTAAATAGTCACACAGAGTCAGATGCCTACCCCATGCCTAGGACAGATGAAGCCTTAGAGAAGCTTGGTTGGGGCTAAATATCTGACCACGGGCTACTGGCAGGTGCCCTTGACTCCCAATGCTAGGGAGAGGTCAGCCTTTGTGACTCCTTTCAGCTTGTATGAGTTCACAAAGATTCCCTTTGGGATGCAAAATGTGCCAGTGACTTTCCATGGGCTAGTAGATCGTATCCTAGCAGGAGTAGGTGATTATGCTCTTGCTTACCTGGATATTGCCATCTCCAGCTATTCCTGGCAAGAGCATCTTCAGTATGTCAGGGAGGTGCTGGGCAGACTGCAAAGGGCAGGGCTGACCGTTAAGCAGGTATGGCAGAGGTCTCCTACCTGTGACACAGAGTAGGAAGTGATAAAATCAGGCCAGAGCCTGCCAAAGTGGAAGACACATAGGCATCGCCTGCCCTTGTTAACAAAAAGCAGGTGAGGGCATTCTTAGCGATTAATGGGGTACTACAGAAAGTTTGTTCCCAATTACAGTACAATAGCTGCTCCCCTCATGGACTCGAGAAGGATAAAACAGGCCAGATAAGGTAGTGTGGACCCCAGTATGTCAGTAGGCATTCCAGAAGCTTAAAGGAGCTTTGGGAGGACCCCCTTTGTAAGGCAGTTCAGATTACAGCAACAAATTTGTTGTGCAGGTGGATGCTTCAAACCATAGGGTGGGGGCTGTACTTAGCCAGGTTTCCTCAGAGGGAGAATAGCACCCAGTGATATATCTTAGCCATAGACTCCAACCCAGGGAAGAGTGTTATGCAGCTGTAGAAAAGGAATGTCTAACCACAGTGTGGGCACTGCAGAAACGTCAGCCTCATCTGTAGGAAGGAAATTCACTGTGGTTCTCTTATTTCAATCTGTTCATCATGAGATATGTTATAAAATGAAGGTCGATGTTTTTTATTCAGAGATTCAAAAATCTCAGTTTCACAGGTATTAATAAATGCCTCCAAGAAAGGATGTATATTTGGAGTAAACGTACTTGGTTTCTTAAAAACATTTTTCTCTATACTGGGCTTAGGGTAACACATAGACAAAGATATATTTCTTGCAAACAATCTTAGGTCTAAGAGTGCATCTGAAACATCAAAAGATCTACTGGGGACATTTATTAGTACCTGTGAAACTGAGCATCACATACTGAAGTATGCCCCTCTGACAAAGGAGGAGGCATAGTGGTTATGGACAGACAATTTTATTTAGAGAATATGTCCAATTTGCTACCCGATAATACTACTTGTATTCAGATTAATAGATCTACAGTAGATGGGTTGATTGTTAGAATACCATTTTTTGTACATGTTCTATTGATGACAGGGCTCATCATGAGAGACCTTTTTGAATACTTGTATGTAGAACATCCAAACAATACTAATAATCTATGGTCCTTCTAAGGATCACAAGTATCAGAACAACCCCCCCCCCCCCAATGCATCCGATTGTTTCATCTAAAGGTTGGCTATGAAGCCGTTCCCCATTTATGTTGAAAAGACACTGAGACCTGTCATGGATGTGATTCCAACTGTACTGCGAGATGCAAAAGATTTATATCAATGGTCAAATTTTAATAGGAATGTCAGCAATATTAGTTTAGTGACTGCTGATGTGAATTCTCTTTTTACAGTAATACCAAATTATACTGACACTGAGAATATCAAGTCTCTACCTTTCAGCATATACTGACTTTACTACCAGTAAGATAGATCTGACCTGCACCTTGTTAGAACTAATTCTTGAGAATAATGTATGTATCTTTGGGAGTCAAAGGTTGGTGTGGCCATGGGCACAGTATGTGCCAAATAGCTACACCAACCTTGTTTTAGCTTACTGTGAATGTAAACAAGTGCTGAATGCCAATCAGTTTTCTATTGAATGCCAATCAGTTTTCTAAATCTGTGAGTTTATATAGGCATTTTGTAGATGACGTCTTTAATTTGTGTATGGGTCCTCTGGATAGTTTGAATGGTTTTACAGAGTACTTGCACAGTACCACCACATTTTTGAGGTTCACTCATTTATTACATGACAGCATTGATTTTTTTAGATGTTTCAGTTAAAACTGATGACCTATTAGGTTTTAACACAATGATGTATTGGAAACCCTGCAGGAAAAATGAGATTGTACATACATCTAGTATGCATCTTGGACATGTGACAAGAAATATTTTGAAAGGGCAGCCTATGAGAGCCATTAGGCTTTGCAGTGTTAATACCGAATATAAAGCCCTGGTAGTCGGTATGAGTACAGAGTCTGTAGCACACTTAGTTATCCAAAGAAGGATGTCCAAGTGAGTTTGAGTCAAGTACATTCTATGAGTCATACCACAGCCAAACCATATTTTTCAGAGGGCCACAGAGGAACTAATATGACTGAGACCAATAGGTATGAGTCCAATAGGATCAATAGGGTAGTTCTTACCTGCTCAAATGACATCAACATTACCCTGTGATATTATTAGAAAGAACTGGCATTTGTTAATAAATTGTCCAGAGATTAGGAAAGTTATAAATGACAGGCTGAGATGGCATTTAAGAACAGTACTTCTCTTAGAAGAAGTCTATGTTATCAACAACAGTACGATTTTGGTCATCCTAGATCTGAACTGGAGGGCACCTTTTCTTGTAGATGGAAGGCTTGTCAGTATGTTATTAGCTGTACTTCTTGTGTGTTCCCTAGGACTGGACAAAAAGTTGAATTCTTCTTTTATGCTGATTGAATGAGTAGAAAATGTATCTTCTTGGCTAGTTGTGCAAGATGCACTGCCTACTATGTAGGTAAAACTAATAGAACTTTTAAGGAGAGGATCCTGGAACATGTAGGGGACATCAGGAATAAGAGAAAATCTAGTATATTACCACACCATGTACAGACCTGTGGTAAGAACCACAAATTTAAGTTTTTTAATACTGGAGTTGTTGGTAACAACAAAACAGGTGGTGATGTGAACAGTAAGACAGAAGAAAATGAATTGAGATGGATTCTGTCATTACAGGAATATGTACACCCAGGAATGAATTATAAAATATCACTTAGGCCAGTGTTGAAATCACGTCCATTAAAACATTGAACAGTGGTGAGAGCTGGTTGAGTACAGTTTATATGTGCCATGATTTCACACTTATATACTATGCACTATTTTTATAGTTTTAATAGTTTTAAGGCGACTGATGTGGTCTTTTTATTCCATTTATTATTTTATATATATATATATATATATATATATATATATATATATATATATGTATGTATATATATATATATATATATATATATATGTATGTATGTATATATAGATATATATATATATATATATATATATATATATATATATATATATATATATATATATATATATATATATATATATATATATGGGTCTAGGACTATTCACTGAAAGCACATTTCACTGAAACAGATTTGACTGTGCACAATTCACTGAAAGCCCAATTCACTGAAAACACAATTCACTGAAAGTTATATATGTTCTTTTCCCCCACTGTAGTGCGACCCTGGAGTTAGTATAAATAGTAAGGGGGGGCACCGGCCCTCACATTGGGGGGTATGGGGGCGTAGCCCCTCTCCTATTTTAAATATTTTGAAGTGTATACATGGATACTTGCAATTCCAATAAATTACTCTTTTCTGAATATAATATATATCCAACTATGTGGGGGGGTTATGCCACCCACACCCCACAATGTTGGGGGCAGTGCCCCCCACACACCCCTTACTACATATACTAACTCCAGGGTCACACTACAGTGGGGAAAAGGCCATATATAACTTTCAGTGAAATGTGTTTCAGTGAATTGTGTTTTCAGTGAATTGAGCTTTCAGTGAATTGAGCTTTCAGTGATTTGTGCACAGTCATTTGACCTTCAGTGAAATGTGCTTTCAGTGAATAGCCCTAGACCCATTTATATATATATATATATATATATATATATATATATATATATATATATATATGTATTTTTTTTTAACATTTGATATAGAATTTCTACTTTTATATTATATATTTTTTATTACTTTTATTCTACTGAAGAATTGCCAGTTTTGATGTGCACGATACTAGGTGGGGTGCTGTATCTCTGCGCCTTGCTCACTGTGTATCTTGGGGTTTCTCTGTGGTTGCTCAGGCACACTTTTGTGCTGTATACATCCTTGCTGACTAGATGTGAAATGGCAGCGATGTATTTATTGGGAGTCTTTATGAAGTTTGATTAAATAACATATATTTCTATTAAGACGAATGAAATGGAATATGTCAGAATACATCGATGGAAATAATATCAGGATCAAGAGCTCTTAGTATATTTTTGGTGGTTGTATGTGAATGGAATTGGAGTTGCTTTGCTTTGGTGTGCCCCACTTTGCACGGTGATGCCACCTGGATCTGCAGTGTGTGGGCTTTGTCGGTGTGGCACTCCACTTGTTACCGAGATGCTCAAAAATGTGCGTTTAGTTGTTTTACATAGCTAGAGTTTTAACAGAGTCTAAACCAATAGAAATAGTTGTTTTGTGTGGGTGTTAATCCCTGCGCCTTGTATCTGTGGGGCTGAAGCATTAACCATTGTGCCAATTTTCAATATGATCTTTTGACCTGATTGTAGTAAATTACATAGAAGGGTGTATTTTTAAATGAAGTGTCAACAGCTGTTTTGCTATTGGATTTTGAAGAGAACACCGAATGTTTATTGGTTATTAACTAGTTTCTCTCTTAGACAAATATTGTTGCTACATATTTATGACAACAGTGAATTTTATTGGTGTACGAATGAATAAACTATATTTTTATTGGTTGTTAACCTGATTCTAGAACTTTCACAAAATGCTGTTTTTTGATGGTATCTGACTGGATGTTCAGTCAATGTTTAGTAACATGGATTGGTTAATTATATTTTTAAATTTCTATACAAGAA
The DNA here is from genome assembly GCF_019279795.1 of Protopterus annectens. Lineage (NCBI taxonomy): Eukaryota > Metazoa > Chordata > Ceratodontiformes > Protopteridae > Protopterus > Protopterus annectens. The sequence goes on from NC_056725.1 coordinate 57,739,633, forward strand.
GATAGGTTCCGAAATGGTCTGAAGAAGTGGTATTGTGTTGGAGTGAAAGCGCTAGCCTTTTTACTATTTACATCAATAAACGTATGTGTGGTGTTTAGCTTTGGTGGTCAGAGCCTGGAATTTTTTTCTCTCCGTTTGTTTGTGGATATATTGACCTTTGCCTGATCTGCAACTCTTTGGCCTTTATCTATTAAGTAGCTTATTAGGGAATAGTAATTCTCCTAGATTCAGTCAGGAATATAGTGAAGTTTGGTTTATATATTGTTTTTCTTTAATTACCCGCAGTGGTGGTGCTGCGGTAGCATTGTCGCCTCACAATAAGACGCTGTCCAGTTCGATTCTCAGCTAGAGTGTCTTCTGCGTGGAGACATGCGTGAATGGGCGTACCTTCATTGAAGGTTGTGCATCAGGGCTGGTAACTTGGCACGTAAAAATCAACTACCAATCATTAGTGGACGGAGTTCCGCTGTGGCGACCCCTAACCGGAAGCCGAAAGACACAAACAAATTGTTTTTCTTTATTTGTATGAGTTTGTCCATCAATATTGTTTTCAATATTTCCTGTAATTTGAACTCTGTGGTTTACTGTGAAGATATATTAAGTATTTTCATGTGCTTTCATTATTTATTATTAAGTATATTTAAAACTTTTATTGTTGCTGGTCCAAAGTATTTATTCTTTGAAAGTGCTTATATTTATTTGATGACACTGTGTGGGCCATTCCAGAAGGCCTAGCAGTCTTGGTCAACTACTACGATTTGTATTAGTATTACCATTACACAGTATAATTGGACACCCTTTGCTAAGGACCTTAGAGTTGCTGATTGTGGAGTGTCTGGTGGCAGTGATAACCACCTTATACTTTGGGCAGAAGGGGCACAGCAGGTAAATCTGTGCCAGCCTTTCCCACTTTCACAGGTAGGTATGTGTGTGTGTGTGTGTGTGTGTGTGTGTGTGTGTGTGTGTGTGTGTGTGTGTGTGTGTGTGTGTGTGTGTGTGTGTATGTGTATGTGTGATACTGGGGACAGGGACATGAAGCACTGGGTTTACAGAGAGGGTGCTGGAGGACTTGGCTTGGACATTCGGCTGAGAACCTAACCCTACAGTTGTACCAGTGGGGAGTCTTACTGAGGACTTGGAGGGAGAACAGATATAGAGAAATCCAGCCCCTGGGCTGAATGTGTTCCCTGTATCCTCTTAAGGGAAATTGTGCTTGATGCAGAGAGGTCTGCATCTGGAAATACTGAATGTATCGATTTGTAATACAAGTGCACATCCCTCTCCAGTGTCAGTGGTGAGGATTCAGGCTCTTTGATTACTGGTCCATCATGGGGATGTCACATACTGGTTGGCAGTGGTGGGACCATCACACGTCACAAAAGCCATAAACAATGGGAGGACAAAGGCCCAAAAATAGGGACAAGTTTTAAATATTCCACTTACAAACTTAGAAAGTAGATACAGCAATATATTTTTACCATTAATTTTCTGAAGGGTATGAAGTCTGAAATTCAAATGCCTGACATTATTTTCTTATTTAAAATGTCAATGATTTGCTAGAAAACCACAATTTTATGAAAAATGGACAAAAGGTATTAGGCAAAAATCTGGACATTCTGTGAAAATCAGTACAGCTGAGAGGTATGCCACCAATTATAACTGAAAAAATAAAACAGGCTGCTGCTGTGATTTTTAAAGCTGAAAACATGTTTTTAATGGAGCCCGATGACATACTAGGTTGCCTCTTAAACAGCCTGAATCAGGACCTGTAAGGCCCACAGGGATCTCTGTTTAACTACAGTCTCCAGGCTAGCTTTGTCCTGATATAGTGGAGAACAGAAACAGTCATCCCTCTGTACAAGGGGGGGGGGACCATCAACTGACCCAGATAAACTGCAGACACCTAAGTTTTACTAGTCTGATATTTAAGGCCATGGAAAGAATAATCATGAACCTGATATATAATTACATAGGAAACGTCTAAACACTGGACCCAACTCAATCTGGCTTTGTCAAGGGCAGGTCATGCCTCCTAAATATGGTGGACATTTTTGAAAAATTCACTAGGACCATATTTGAGGGTAAAACAGCACATTATACCTACCTTGGCCTAGCCAAGGCATTTAACACAATCCCAATAAACTCACAAAACTGGGCATAAGTCCCTATGTCACAATAGGGTTAGCAAATTGGCTCATGGACAAGACGTGTTTAAAGTGAGTGAATCCAGATCCAGCAAGAGGCCTGTTACTAGTGATCTGCAACAGGGCTTGGTGCGGGGCCCACTCACATTTGGAACATACTTCTCTGAAGTCAAGGCTAATGTGGAAGGTCTCTGGATAATAAAGTCTGCAGACGACTTCAAGCTGGGGGGCAATCGTTGAATCCCTGAATGATGTAGATATCCTTCAGGAGGGTCTAAATCAGACTCAGGCATTGACTAGACTTTTTCTCTTGAAATATAATGGGTGCAATAGGATAGGCTTAAAATGACCGTCGGATCAATAGCCTAGTGACCGCCTATGAACAAATGAATGGTGCCATTGCCATAGTCTAAAACTAAATGTAACAGAATGCATTTTTCATACCAATTGAAAAGCCAAAGGCACCTGCAAATTACAGCATTAACAGCGTACCCCTAAGAGTAGACACAGAGGTAAAAGAAATAGGTATGCAGATAGATAGTAGCCTGAGCTTTGACCACCACATGTCCACAGTGGTTGAGAAAGTCACTATATGTGTTGCAGCCTATAAGTAAAGTTATAGCATTCAGATCCACAGAAGTTATAGTCCCGATGCATTCAGTCCTCATTAGACCAATAATCAAGTTCAGTGTACCATTTGGCATGTAAATGACTAGCACTTAACAGTTGGAGTGACCCCAGAAGTACCTCACAAAGAAAATACAGGGTGCTAACATGGCCCATGCAGATATATTAAAAGCCCTATCCCTTTACTCTGTCTTCTACCAACTATTACAAGGCACTTATAAATCCAGCCCTGACAGAGCTGCTACACATCCACAAGACAAACAGAATGAGGTCACCTGATCTAGGGATTTAAACCTTGTCAGTAACTCAAAGAAAACATGCTGGAGAGACAGATGTGTCACAAAGATTACCCCCTCTTTGGATCTGACATCCTAATCATGTTAAACAGAGCTCTTCCTTAGCCTTTTTTTAAACATAATTTGAATCATTTGATGGGGAATTGCAAATTCACACCAGGGGTACTGCCTTAGTGCCTATGTCCCTTATAAGCAGGGTCAATCAGAAAAATACTTAAAGCATATACACAAACCTATGGCATCTTCTTGCCCCCAGCGTCCAGATATTGGGTACAATTAGGTTATACTGGCTAGGCTTGTAAGGGCTCAAATCACTAGCCTAGGAAACTCCTATGAATCTATAACACTCATTTAAGCATTCAAGTAGAGATAGCAGTAATACTGCTGGTTGTGATAGTTGTGTCCCTCTATCTGAAATAGCTATCACCTCTAGAATAACTGAGCAGGACAATGATGACGAACTTTAATATAGCTTAGTATCTGTAAAGAAAGCCTCATATCGCATTCTGGCAAACTACAAAACCCAGTAAATGATACCTGCAAATCACAAACCATAGCCTAATAGAGTCCCTCTTTATTAACTCAGACACTGTCATTCTAGGAGACTATCCCTTCATTAACTGGCACACCTACATATCAGTAAACAGGTATACACAATACTGCTTGACTTTATCAATGCACACTTAGTTGATCAAATGGTACCCATTCACACTTGAAGCACTGAAATACACTGTCATTCTTCACCAACACAGCCGCATCCGTTTCCTTTCCTTTGTTAATTCATCAAATGAGATCACCACTGTAAGAACCAGTGGTACATAATCCCTATTATGGCCCAGGTTATCAGCTAGGCACTCACTAGATTATCTTTTCCACTTGCTGATGTACACTTTCTAGTAGAAGTCTTTCTTACCTCCTTTAGTACATGCTGTACATCCTTATGAAAGAGGTACCTATAAAATATCTTAACTGAATAATCCAGTCAATTGTAGCAGCTTGAGAGTAGGATGTATCAAACACCCCTAGTCTTGTGTGAGTGGATCCAGTCTTTGAAGAAGTTGTATAAATTGTCCATACCCAATTCCAAAAGAAGGCAGTAGCACTATTGCCTGGGCCAGAGGGGAGTTACCACAAAGGTCTTTGAAGAGACATTTTTAAATCTTAAGAATGACCCTGTATATGAGTGAAAAGGATAGCAATGCATCTCTTCCCAAAGTCTGGTTAGGTGTCTGTTTTGAAAGGAGGTCAACAGCTTGACTTGACAAGTGGATCAGTACCAGGCAGACCCTCTCATGTAATTTCCAATAGTGAGGGTCTATCCTGGTCCAGCTCAGCTTGTCTGCCAATACATATTGCTCTGACAGAATGTAGGATGCTTGTATTCTTTCTTAGATGAAGAGTTGGTAGCTTTTTTTTTTTAACAAGGTAAAGTACTCCTGAAAGAAGATTGACTTGGGGGTGGCTCTTTGTCCCTGGAAAGAGGTCTCTTTCCTTGGCTACCACCAAGTAGAATCTCCTGCAGTATCTCCCACACTCAGAAAGGATGATGGTTCTCTCATGCCATTATCAGGCACTGGAATACACACATAGGTCATATCTGACTTTCGGTTTAAATAGTCACTACAGGACCCTGCAACATCAGATGAGGCACTAACTAAACCTGTTTCTTTCTGCAAAGACTCTTTTAGTAATTTTTTTTCTTTTAAATAAGGCAGGGGGAGAACCAGCAGGACTGGAGTGAATATCCATGCTGTGACTGAGAAAAAAGCCAAATCGCTGGTAAGTAGTGCTGAAGAGAGATGGTTGGAAGGTGTGTTGCCACAAAATGTTCACACACACACTCACACACTCACACGCACACACACACACACACACACACACACACTCACACACTCACACGCACACACACACACTTACAGTACTCCAAACAGTCCCAAAACCAATGTAGGTGCACACGCAATACATAACATACCAGACTGAACAGTAGTTCCTTTCCCTGCCCTGTCATGACTAAAAACAGGCACTCAGATAAGTTGTCACAAAGTACTCACGCACTACAAACAATAGCCATAGTTTTAATACTCTGTAAGTAAAGCATGAACAGCTAAACTCAAACATTGCAAAAGCAGTACATTCTTAACACAAATAACGTCCCCAAGAAAAGAAATGTCTCTAAAGCTAGAGAAGTGGTTCCTGACAGGAAACTATCAACATTTAAAATCAAGACTTTCTTGAAGAACAAAAATGCCACTTTTAGTCAAAAAGTAGAAAAAAATGTGCTATAATCTTGAAAAGGGCAATTAATTCTGTTTGGAATGATTGCCAGAAGGGGAATTATCTGCCAGAAATAAAACTGTCCACCTAAGTTACTCAGTTGTTTCCTATCAGGTAGCAAGAAAATACTAAAGTCACTTCCTTCTTGCTATTTATCTGATTGATGCTGGCCAATCAGCAGCCAGAGAGAAGGTGTGGGAGGCAGACAGAAATTTTGAAACAAGTCAGTTGTTGCTTACTAGGCAGGAAACATCCAAAATAGCCAAAGGCTACTGCAACAGCAGGGATGATAACTATTGAATGTTTTCCCCAAAAAGCGAAAGAACTACACAATTAATAAGATCAAAAGTGGAAGAACTGTACAATTAATAAGTCCAAGGGTTCTCCTTCTACCAGCTCTGGAAAATTCTGAAAAGCATGACTTTAACTTTAACAGTATTTAAGGCAATCTGCTTGGCACTGTCAACTGTGAACCTGTGGAGGGTTGGCATTGCATATTTTTGCAGCCAATTAAGAAAAAGCCTTACACTTAGTTGAGAGGGTGTATAATATGTGGGATCATAGGCTAAACTCAAAAGATGATTATCATTTTACAATCTTATAGATTAAGCCCACGCAGGACCTCTTCTACAAGCCCCAAATCCAAACTACAGTGCACTAATCATTGCTTATCAATTTTAGGCCCAAACTTTGGGAACCATTCTCCCCATCTCAAGCATGTCTTTTTACCCCTAACTCTTGTGTCCAGCTAAATGTTCATGTTAACAAGCAAACAAAATTCAGCTGCCTTCCTTCAGGCCACATAACCTAACTACTGCTACCTACATAATAAATGCCTTCTGAACTTCGTACTTCCTATCTTTGCTGTAAATGCCACATGTCTCATGCTGTACAGTTGGATTCCATTATTGCATTTGTAATTCTGTTTCATATATATATATATATATATATATATATATATATATATATATACTGTACAATATGCATGCTATATATAATTTTTTGAATCCTGTCTCATGGGGCTGAGACTTAAACTAGTCTTTTGTGAGAAGTACTTTACCCAGGTTAACAAATTCAAATGCATGCATACTTATTTAAATACATACACACATACATAAACACAATAACCCAATAAGGCCAGAAAACCTGAGATGTTTGTTTACAGTATGAAAGTTAACAGGCTTTAGGGAAAAGGACAATCTTGAGTCAAACAATTTCAGTTGTGAGGCATGGAAAAGCTTCTGAGGTTGATGAGAAGATTGGCAATGGTAGGATAAGTATTTAAGAACCAGCTATAGCAGCTAAGTCAATCCAACTTGCTGCATCAGTTTTAATACTTATGGTTGGGTATTTGACTGACCTGCTGTCTATAAATCTTCTTTCATGCCAGAAGCTCATGGGATTTTTGAAGATATGCATCTGTTTTTGTTTCGGAAATGTTGCCTTGGTCTTTTTTTGCAGAATGATTTTCATTCATTTGTAAGGCTACTCCAAAGTTCCCATTAATTTAAAAAGTAGTACATTTGGAATTGTAAACTTCTTCATTATGTTCTTTCATTGTTGGCTAAATATGATAAATGAGCCATGAGGCGGTCTATAGAAGCATCATTTGGCATCTGATAGGGGGAAAAGTCTTGAATGAAAAATAGCTTTAAGAAAGGCTTCGGGAGTAGTTAGTAGTGCAATCTGTTTTGGCATGAATCAGAGTCTGGTCAATATAGCCAACAGCAGTTCACAGACAGAAGTATTTTTTTAATTTATAATGTTTAGGATGTCGACCATGAACCTTCTGATGTTTCACAGAGATCTTAATGATAACCAGACATTGAACATGTAGTATGGGAGGTTGAACACCAGGTGAGGATAGTTTAGCAAGTGGATTGGTTGTAATCTAGTTAAAGTTAGTATATTTGTTAGATTTAGGATTAGTCTGAGGAGGAGATAGAACAGACTGGTTATAACATATATTTTTGCAAACAATTCAAACACTCCCTGAAATTTCAGAGACCAGCAAGCATTAACTTTACATAGAAGAAAGGAGTATTTACAAAAACAGCTGCAGACTCAATATAATTATGAATATTTTTTGTGTCAGATAGTGGCTTTGTATAGCAGGCAGTACTTTTAAGTTTAAGGTTAATTCTACTAAGGCATTCACATATAATCTTAATGTGGTTTTACTAAACTGATCTTTTGGAAATGAGAACTCCTCCTCTACCACTTGTCCTAACAAATCCCAAACTATGAAAGGTGTGATAGTTGACATCCAGTGCTGAATGACATGATTACTTAGCTTGAGGCACTATTTGATGAGTGCAGTTTGCAGTAAGCCAGTCTTTGTACAGGAGGTGCTTATGCAGAAATCTCCAAGTAAACAAATACTACTAGAAACACATTTGTTGCTGAGCTTCATGTCAAAAATCTCAGCTCACCCGATAGTTTGCTTAAAGTGCATGACACGATGTCCTGATAGGAGAGGATGGGGTATAACATGATTTTTGGAAGTAAAAACTGCAGTGACAAAGAATTGTTTTATACAAGGGACATAGCTAGTGGGAGGTGTTAATGTAGATGGGAGAAAATGAGGTGGACAGTAAGTGTGCAAGCTACAGGAATAGATGTATAAGGAATAAGAGGTGGTGTTAAGAAAAGTACAATGAATACAAGTAAGAAATCTAGTTTTTGATAGAAGATAACGTTTGGTTAAAAGTAAACTACCATGTTTTAAAATGTTCCCATACACATGGAGACAAATATTGCTTTACTGGTCAAAAGCTAGGGTAGTTAAGAAAAAGGCAAAGAATAAACCTGTAGAAGACACTGCAGTAATGTTAAGACTAGGGCCTAATGCTATAACTAATGCAACAGGACTAATATTCTTAGCATTATCTCCCCTGATTAAAATTAATCTTAATACCCTGAATCAGCAAATTCATATACACAAGGAAACAGATTACAGACAGTGAGAGTTGAACTCTTCCCCATAAATGTCCCAAGATGTCCTGACCACCGGCACTGAATTAATGATCCATTAATCCCTTCCACATGAGAAGCAATGCAATCTGAAACACATTTGCCTCTTTACTGGTAGAAACACAATGACAGTGTTTTGAAGTCTGCAGAGAAATCCAAAACAATTGCCTATTACACATGCTACCATAATGGAAAAGTCGATGTAAGCACATTCAGATGTTCACACTTGTACATCTTCATGTTATTACTCTTAAAGAAATTGTAGTAAGTGCATGCAGTCATGCTGTAATCTTCTAAAACTAAGGCTGGGAAAGAGAATTCCATGGTGACCATAAACTGATGCAGCCAAAAGGGGCAGTTTATGGAAACACAGTCACAATGAAGCTAATTTATCAGCTAATTTGCATTTCTCTCAATTGGGTACAACTACTGCCAGTGCTAAATAGCACATTTCAGTGATAATTGCAGCTGAAATCCCCCTCAGTCACTCTCCCACATGCATTGAGACATTCATAGAAACACACAGACATGCCAGCATACACACTCAGTCTACATGAAACACTCCTACACACTTGAAGGACACACTCACCCACTGAACCGCACACATACCTCTTCTCCTATACCTGATTTTACAGAACATCCTCAATCTCATCTCTTCCCACATAAAATAAATGAGGACTATAGTCAGTCAGTAATATGAGACATTACATTTATGTACTATTTCTTGTTCATAAAATGTATTGCAATACAAAACCTGCTATTCTATTAACCTTTTAAGTGAATTATTCTAATATTTAAAAGTTGTCCTTGAGTTTTAGTTTTCTTTCCACCATTATTTTTGGCTTTTTTTCTGAATATTGAACCAATAAATTGAGTGCTATGCCTACAACCCATACTCTGCACATCAGCCACTCTGTCAGACATAATCACATACATCCCTATAACCAAAGATACTGACTGTACATGAGAAATACTCCCCTCAGATTCACCCTTTTGCACTCACATGCATACACACACACATATATGCACCCACATGCAACAGCATATGTTTGCAGCAACAGACCAACACACGTATGCATCCACACACCCATGCACCTAATTAACTAATCTCCTATCAAATCCCCCTACTGCAACCACACAGGCAGACCCATACACAACACATAAGACCACTCATACCCTGCAGACATGCACACATGCTGCCACATGTGCATACACTCAGACAGACACCCACCACCACAGTTCCACTAAACTCCTAGATACTTCCCTGTGACCTGGTCTCTCCCATTAGAAGAGATTGGAGAACATAGCATTTTGGCTGTGTTAATTCACCCCTGCTAATGTATGCAGTGGAATGATTTACTGAATCTCCTGTCAATAAGAGGAAAAGTATTATCCTAACTTAACTAACATCCCCACATATCCTTAGTTATCTTCCTACTAACATGCACCCCCTTCAATAGAAGCCCATGATACTTGGGACGCAAATAGTTTGGGGTGTGCAGCTAGGCTTGTAAGGGCTCTAGAGGTCTTTAGCCTAGTAACAACCTATGAACTTAAGAAACCTATCACTCTGGGGCATAAACCCTTCATGCAGGAATTTTCAAGTAAGAGCACATGGCCAATCATATGCCACACTCCCAGAATGCCTCATTAGCATTAACCACAGGTATGGAGATGGCTCACTGTGGTTATTTTACCATCTGTGAAGAATGACTGCTGAGGGCCTGTCTTTGAATCAGAAAGAGAATCTGACATTGGTTTTCTGCCCATGGTAGGTCTTCCCTTGGTGGTAGCCTTGTGTATGCTTAAACCACAATGGCATATGTTTTAATAACTGCAGCCAGAGGCAAGTTCTGGTAAAAAGGAGAAGATGACATTGAGTTTAAAGAAACAAATTCACTTCAGCTGTTGGTAAACTCAAACTGCTTTAAAAAACTCCTGTAGAAATGATTCCCTCTATCTAAAATATAGAAAACCAAATCACATCTCAATCTAAGAATGGAAAATAAACATTTTGACTCCCTAGTTTTTACTCCAAAACACTGCTAAGAAATGCTATGGCATCATAACACTTTTATATTTAGCCCCAGTGAGTTAATTAACAAGAAAGCTGGTTGTTTTTGAGGACATGGAAAAAAATCAAATTGCAATGTAAGAAGACTTCCTCCAGAGAAACAAGGCGCAAATGGTGTGACATATTTCAGTTAGTGCTCCAGTCCAAAAACATTTCAAAATGAAGAGGAGACAATTACATAAATCTTTAAAATGTGAAAGGAAGTTAACAATGAAAGACTGGTTCAGGCAGGGATTTGTATACAAGCAAAATATTAGAAAAAAATCAGCTGACAGACAGATGGAGCTTTGGGTGTCACCCAGATTAGTGGCTTGGGTGTTGGATAAGCCAGGTGAGGATTTTTGTCAACCTACCTACTCCAAGAGAGAGATAGAGGGGTTTCTGACAGCAATGTAACACAACCGTGGTGATATGGTAATGCTGTAAACACATAGTAGATTGCCTAGAAGGGCGGGCTGGATCTAATTGATGCCATTTTCAATTATATTCACAGGTTTGGCTAGGTGCAGGAGGAGACAAATCTATGACTATTTGCAGGCAAAGCCCGGGTGAACAGGATCACATAAGAAATGAACAAAACATATTTACAGATATAAGGATATGCTCTACAACATATACATACAGATGCAAAAATATGGTACAACATTCAGTTCAAGAAGGGTGATACAGTGGTGCAGCAGATAGCATTGTTGCCTCATAGCAAGAGGTTCTGTGGGTCGATCCCCAGCTGGGTTGCTTCTTTTCAGTGTCTGCATACGTCTTCCCTGTGTTCACATGGGTTTCCTCTGGGTGCCCCAGTTTCCTCCCACATTCCAAAGACATGCAGTAGGTGGACTGGACATACTAAATTAGTCATAAGTGAGAGTGGAAGTGTGAATGTGTGGTATGGAAGAACAACAGTGTTAGAGCTAGCCACCCGGTGGTGTAAACCTCAGTTCTAGATGATTGTCACTGTTTAAGTGCCACCCTGATCCCATGTGCAAAAAATGTGAAAAAGGGATAATTAATTTAAAGAAGCAGTTTACAAAGTCAAAACATGGATGAAAACATTGTATTTTTTTGGATATGGCATAGCCATGATGACTGAGATGGCTTATGCTACAAGGATAGCAGTATATCATAATACAGAGATGCACAAAGACATTAGAAGATGCAAGTGAGAATAGCTGCAGGAAAGGATACCATGGGGAAGAAGACAGTGAAATGCAGAGACAGGCAAGTGACAAGATGGGATAAGGAAGGATGAAATAGGGATAAAGGAGTGTGAGAGATTGCCTTCACATATTAACAACCTACATGGTCGAATAATTCTGATGCTAATTACTGTTTTCATTAACCCCACTGGGTTATGCTATCTAAAAACCAAATTAAATTTTCAAAGAAATCAGCATGCATGCCAGTTCCTGTGTTCATACTAGGCCAGTATTCTTTTCATGGTACCCAGTCAGTTTGTAAATCACCTCACTAGTGTTAGTGGGGATTTATCTTTCTATATTTGAAAAGAAAAAACATATTTGAGTGGTGCTGCCAAGATGTCTGAGTGACAGCAGCAGTTATAAACAGCTCCACAACATTTTTTCTGACAGTGTTATCAACTAATATATAATTTTCAAAGGAAAGTTTACTCAGAAACATTCTAAAAACAAGTACTAACTAGAAAGCTCTATGAAAATATACAGAAATTTCAAACTTCAAGTGAGAATTTTAATTCAAATACCTGGCAAAAAGAAATCTCAAGATGACTTACTTAAAAATAAGATTACAAGACTATTCTTCAAAAAAAGAAATGTATTCTCTAGTGACAAGTGTTCAAGACATTTCTATAAAAATAGGTAAATTTGACAATAAAATGGACACTATTAAAAGAGGTGCGCGTGATGCAAATTTAATTAATACAAAATTTAGTCAAAGTTCCCAAATTAGCAGCATGGAAAATGCCTTGAATAATTGACAGGAGAATGACATTCAGAGTCAAACTGAATTTCTTTTCATAGGATCACAGGTAAATAATAGGCTATCAATCTACAGATTATTACAAGCCTAGCCAGTAAAAAGAGATCAGAGTCAAACTGTGTGCTTTGTGAGTTAAAGTCTTAAACAGTAAGAGAACCATGCCAGTTAAAACAAAAGAACTGGCTGCAAGATAACTTGAAGTTAAGAATATAACTTTTTAATATCCTGGTTATCAATAATCTTAAACCTACTTGAAGCACTTTCATTTGGAATCAAAAAGAACATTGACCTTTAAATTCTCCTTCTTCAAAGAAGTCTTCTCCATAATTGTTAGATTTATGCCCAGTATGGAAAAATATTTAATCCTGAAATCAGCTTGGTCAAATGTACATCTGAAATAGGAGAAAATGTCACCAGGTTGATAATGACAATTCCTCTATGGCTATTAGTAAAATAAAGTAGTGTTTTCTTTTAATAAAAGAACTGAAAAAGAAAATAAAAAGTTATGTATTACCTTCAAGAATTAAAATACTGTTACCTGAAGAATCTACAATATTTGACATTTTGGAAGAAGCAGCTACCTTTTATCAAACTAATAAAATGTTTGACTTCACTGAAGGAATGGAATGGAATGGAAGACTCACTTAAGAGATGTGCTGAAAAAAATGACTTCAAGACTAATGTGAAACCAAAAACCTGAAAAACAAATGAAAAAGGTCTGTATAAAATGCATATGTAAATATTTATTAGCTCTTCAACTTCAACTTATTAAAATATTTTAAAAACAACATTAAATCATTCACTATATTTTATTTTAATGGAAATTAACTTAGGTTTACAATAGTTTGCTTAATACAATTTCAAACTTTGCTAAGTATGTAATATCATAAGGTCAGACTGGCTGGGTAGTCTGTGTGAATTCATAATTAATCAGTAATTGAGAAATGTGTTCAATAATGTTCTATGTTTACTTCGGTTTCTGGACTGGTAAACAAATATAATGAATCATAATTACTTTAGATAAAAGCATCATCTTTTTAATGAATTATTTCTTTTAGCCACATACTTAATTTATAGTTAAATGGCTAGCTGATGTCTGTTGGAATGCATGGGACACAGAATGTTTTCTTAGTGTCAAAAGTTCATCTTAATGTGAGAACCAAGTATCTCCTCAGTCAATCCTGAGACAAATGCAAAGTGAGTAGAAGGAAAGGAAAGAACATTTGATTGTATTTATTTACTTCAAAAGTATTAATCTGCAACATTTTATTAGATTTATGGAATAATTTCTATTACTGGAGTAGTGACCAATAATATGGAAGGACAAAAGTTTGCTATGAAGAACACCGATGGACATTCTAACCAACATCTGCCTGTTATATCTACTCTAGTAAACTGTGCACTGGATCATTTACAATATTTCTAGAGTGTTTTCTATTTCAATAACTTCACTAGATAAGTTGCAGCTTAATCCAACATGAACTTATTTGCTTTAAAGTGAAGATGCAGCTGAATGTATTTGAGTACAGACATTAGCAAATTGTTCATAAACTATTTTAAATGATAGCTTATAATGGCAGCAAAACAAAGAAAGACTTTTTAAAATATCTGGGATTACATCTTACATGGAAAATTACTTCAGTATGGTTCTAATTAAATATATATTTTTCCATTTGTAAATACTACAGATATCGCTACAAAGATCGTTCCCCACAGAGTATATTACTTTTTAGCCTTTTTATTTCAGTCATGGTTTTAGTTTTAATTAATATGAGGTACAGAAACAGAATGTTTGATTGAAAGCTGTAATATTTCATTTCTTTTAATCTCTAGGAAATTTTATATAATGCTCTTTGCAATTATGTTGATTTTAACTAATCTGTGCACATTTGTGCTTTGAGGAAACAAAAATGTAAGCTTCATGAATTTACTATAAAGAAGGGAAATATGCATTAATATCATTATCACTACCCTAAAATAAATTATCTATTTTCTCTGCTCTAACAGATGTGAAGTTTGTGAACACAATTAAGATATTACCCATAATAAAATGTGCCACTGTTACATGAAGGTCTTATTTCCTGAACTGTTAGTGTTTTTTTCACATGTGCATATTGCACCTAAGGAACTAGTATGAAAACATGTATGTTTTTTCACATCTGCTCACCTCACCTTTCTTTACAAACCTCTTGATAATTATAAAGGCTTCTTTTGATATGTGACTCACATTTGTTTGAAAGGAGACAGTGTTTTAAACATATACAGTGTTAAAACTCAAATAAGATAAATGAATGAATCTTATCTAAACTACTATTATATGTTGTAATGGCTGGTTTGAGTAATTTATTAAGATTGTTTCTAAGCTTTACTAGTGCAGATTTGTGATTTGACTAGGTCTTGTAGCCAAACTAGGAATGGCAGTACCTGAATGGAAATATATACATTTCAGAATAAAATCTTAGTTAAACTTTATAATTATCATAAATGTATTAGGAAGGAAGTTATACTTATTGCCTCTAAAAAGGATAGTATACATATGACAAATCAAATGCAGAATTTCAGATTAACAGATAGGATTGTCAATATCTAAAATAGGAGGGTTATATTATAGCATAACTTGAATCAGTTTAACATAATATCTATAAACATATACGGATCAAATGGGGGAAGTAAGAGGAAATATCTTAAATATCGAAAAAAAAGATCATGCAATATTCTTACAATAAAACAAATATATTAAAGAATGATACAACATTCTTATATAATGATGACTATCAACTTATAATGTCAGCTTCTTTTGGGTAAAAGATACATATAGACCATCTATTAAAAAATATTTAACTTTAATTGTCTAAATAAGATAAATATTTTGGAAGAAATTCAAGTTGATATAAATCTAACCATAAAAAAAGAATTTGACAGCCATATATAAGAAATTATATATCAAAAAAATGGGATAACAAATTATATATCTAACAAATGGGATAATCTTTACTTTCATTTGAAAAAAAAGTCTAATTGTAATCAAAATGAAAATATTGCCTAAAATATTGTATGTATTTCAATTGACAGCTCTAATGCCTGAAAAAAATTGGAATAAGAAAACTACAGAAGGTATTGACTTTTTTTTTTTTTTATGGCACCCCTCAAAGCCAAGAACAGCACAGATTATTCCTATTAGATCTTGAGAAAGAGGTTCAATAGGCTTTCAAAACATTGACTCTTATGCTATAGCAGCGTTACATAATAAGTTGTATATTAGATAGATTTGTCATACCAAAGTCAGTGGAAATATATAGCAATTATAATCCATCAGAAATAGTTAATACACTTTTATGCTTTTTATATTTAAATTGCGATTCCTGAGGAAAATTCCCATGTTTAAACACCATTTTAAACGTAATAAATATCTACAAAACTTCTAGCATTAAAAAAATGGGCATTTATTTTCTTTCCTATAGCTTATACTTTGGATTTATAGAGTCAACTTTGTATAAATATGGACACTTTAAAAACTATAGGCTGATTATTTACAATTATAAAGAGGGATGTTTATATAGACATTTTGAAACTATTGGTTGATTGTTTAAAAATGAATGTACAGGTGTTAATAGCAAAGTATGAAGAAAATTAAGTTGAAGATATGCTTAAAGTTTATTATACTGCAAATATTATGTTGTGTGATGTTAATTACAACTGTATTGTCTTTCTATGTATATATTGTATATATGTTAGTCAATACAATATTTAGAAAAATAAACTAATGTCCATAAATAAAAAGCCAGATATAATTTGGATACCTCAGAGAAAATGCTAATACATACCATAAGAGAAAATATAGGAAATATATAGATTTTTTTGAATAATGAAGAAATTGGAAATGTGGAATTATTTAATTATCGTGATTCTATGTTTAAAGGAGATATATCACATATTTCCTTCTTATGGCACCCCTCAAACCTAAGAACAGAATAGATTAATCATATTAGATCTTGGGAAAGAGGTGGAATTTTTCAAGACTTTGAATTTTAAGCTATATTAGTATTATTTAATACAGTTGTATATTGGACAGATTCTTCATATCAAAGTTGCTGATTATAAAATAAAAGAAAGCCATAATAGACCTTTCTTGAGGTCAGAGTCAGTTGTAAGAGTCAAACAATGGAAAAAGTTATAAATTTAATCTGGAAATCTATCAGTATATTTTCCTTAAGAATATATTGGAAAATCTTCACTCAGAACTGCATCAATAAAATTTTTATTGCATGTTATAAAATAACAAAATGTAATGTAACAAAAGATAAATAAAAGGTAATAAGATAAACAAATCAGCTTGTCTGAGATGCAAAAAATAAACCAAAACAGATTGCCAATAAATATGTTTTGAATTCAATGAATTTCAAGTATTTTGGTAAGAGATAGATTTTAAAGGGTTAAGGACATAAAATTGTAATTTAAACAGAATAACAACCCTAGTGAATGTAGAAGTACCAGAAATTAAAAATGATCAACTTGCAAAGCTTTGGAGTCAATTTGCTGTTAGAAAGACTACTACAAAAATGGAAATGTACATCTCCACCTTCGTTTAATGAATTTTCAGAAGTCAAAGTCAAAGTAAACTTTATTATCACTTCAATTCACACAAGTGTGAACCAAAATTATGTTTCTTTGGACACAATGTGCATCCAATACATAGACTAATACACAAAATTCTAAACACAACAATAATAAATACTCACATTATTGCACTGATTTAACATATTGTCACTCATTACTAGGTTATTAGCTTATTATCACTGGAAAAATTGCACTTAAGTGATTGATTTGAGGCCTACATTTATACTGGACAATAAGACAGTTCAGTTTGATTACTGCTAACTTTGCTGTCTTGGTGCAGACAAGACCTTGTTATATATTGCACTATACAGACTTTTCAGTATTGGTGGATTACTGCTTTAATGTTCACTGTGAAGGGTACTGTCCCTAGAGTTCAGTAACCTGATGGCTAGTGGAAAGAAGCAGTTTCTGAATCTCGTGGTTTTGCAATGTATGCAACGAAAGCACCTTCCTGATGTTAAATGTGAGAACAACTTGTAAGCAGGATGAGTGCTATCCTTTGTTATTTTCCTTGCCCTGCTGAGATGTCTGGACATGTTCAGGTCTTGTATGAATAGGAGGGAGCTCCTGATAATCCTCTCAGCTGCTTTCACTGCCCTCTGGAGGGACTGGTGCTCAGAATTAGAGCAGCTTCCATACCATACTGTAAAGCTGTTTGTCAGTATACTTTCGATGGTGCCCCTGTAAGAAGGTTGTGAGAGGTGTTGATGGTAGGTTTGCTCTCCTCAACCTTTGTAAGAAGTGAAGACAATGGTGCACCTTCTTAATGATGGCATTTATGTTGGCTGACCACGTCAAGTCTTCTGAAATGTGCACCCCTAAAAATGTTGTGCTTATTACTCTGTCAACTGTTTCTTCATTGATTACGAGTGAAGAGTGCTCTCTGTTGCTCTTCTTGTAGTCCACAATTATTTCTTTGGTCTTCTTGATATTTAGTGCAAGATTACTGCTTTAACACCAACTTATGAACTGATTCACCTCCTCTCTGTAGGCTGTCCTGTCATCATTCCTGATGAGGCCCACAACTGTCGTAACATCTGCAGATTTGATGATATGCGTTATTTTATTTTACATTTGTTTACAGGGATAGTCCAACTGGGTTAGTGGCCCATTTTCAGTGGAGGCCCGGGGAGAAAAGCTCCAAAGATAGTTACATAAGTAGTAAAGTTATACAAGGTAGATATCGAACATTTCACTATCTATAAGAAAGTCCAGAATCCAGTTGCATAGTGGAGTGCTGATGCCCATTTGATCCAGCTAGGATGACTGTACTGAAAGCCAAACTGAAGTTGATGAAAAGTAGCCTCACATAGCTATTCTTGTTCTCCAGTTGGTCCAGCAATACGTGAACTGCGGCTGCCAAAGAAATAGCATCTCTTTTGGAGCGGTTGGGTCTGTATGCAAACTTGAGTGGATCGAAGTCTGCAGGTAGTTTGGATGTTATTGCATCTTTGACCGGGTCTATGTTAAATCATCGAACATTTAAAAAAGTGAACGAAAAAGCAAAAGCTTACAATCTCAAATGCTTAGAAAAGCGATTTTTGCTGTTCCACAAAAAAAAAATTTAAACATTACAGAAAGTGGGGGGCTTCGCCCCACACACACACACAACCCTTCTTAAATATATCAACTCCGAGATTGCACTACAGTCATGAAAACAGCAAAGTAACAGAAGTGGCCAAGCAATTTCTTTCCCAGGGAAAGAATTTGCTTATATGCCGTTTCGCTATTTTGCCTTTTTGTGCTTTCAAGTTCGATCAAGATGCATTCGAAAGAATGCGTCTATGATCATTTAGTAGGAACCTCTTTGACCAGTCTCTGAAAGCATTTCATCACAGTGGAGGTGAGAGCTACAGGACAATAGTCATTAAGGCTGGCAGGTGGTGACTTCTTTGGCAGTGGTACAATGTTTGCGTACTTGAAACATCTGGGCACAATGGCTTGACTCAGTGAGCTGTTGAAGATGTCGAGTACATTTGTTAGTTGGTCTGCACAGTCTCTGGGCACTCTTCCAAGAATGTTATCAGGTCCAGCTGCTTTCCTGGGGTTAATGTTTCATAGAGTCCTTCTGACATCAGCAGGATTGAGGCTGAGCTCTTCCTCACTCTGGTTGTTGGTGATTTTCTTTGCTGCTGTCTTGTTCTCTTCCTCAAACCTACTGAAGTACATAGGTTCATAGGTGTGTACTAAGCTAATAGCCCTGGAGCCTTTACAAGCCTAGCCCATAGAATTGCCCTGACATTAGTTCCCAGTGCTTTTTCGAGTAGAGCCACTGGAGTGATCCCAGGGGTGAACTTTCTATTTCCCATTCACTCATCAAATTTCTCTTGAAGAGGGCCAGTGAGGTGCTCTGCTTGACATGTATGGGAAGTCTATTCCATAGCATGGGCAGCCTCTGGGTTATGAACCTATGAATGACAATATGAGACAGAGAAAAGCTGGAGTTTTTTTTGAGTATGTCTGTGTAGGACATGTGTTCAAGGCCTAGGATCCTCTTTGTGAGGTACTTCTGTGGCCTCTCCAGCTATTGCAGGTGTCTAGTGAGGTACATGGCAAATGGGGCATTATACTCAATGATTGGCTTAATGAGGGAAGAGTAGAAAGCGACAATAACCTCTTTCTTCCTGGATGCAAAACTCTTGGTAATGAGATGTGCCACAGAAAATAAATTTTTGACCACAGTGGCAATGTGGTGGTCGAAGGAGAGGTTAGTGTCAACCTGTGACTCCAGATCCCTTACAACGCCTTCAGTGTTCAGTGGACTAGTGTCAATGTGGTAATTTGGGGTCTATATTATAACTTTGAATGATTAAAAGAGCAAACAGTCTTTAATCAACCCCTTAAAATCGAAAGCACTAAATCCCAAACACACGGAACAGCAATTTTTTTCCCAGGGAAAAAAAAATCATTAGGCCATTTCGGGACTTTGCCATTTCCTCCACTGTTTTGGGAACTTGGAGTTTGTGTATTTAAGTAGGGGGGGGAATAGCGCCCCCACTTTATTTTGTGTTTGGATTTTTTTTTTTTTTGCGGTGCAGCATTTTTTTTCCCTCGGAAAAAAATCACTGTTACGTGTGCTCGGGATTTAGTGCTTTGATTTTAAGGGGTTGATTAAAGAGCATTTCCTCTTTTAATCATTTGAAGTTATAATATAGACCCGGTAATTTGTGGGAACTGAGTTTTTCCCAAAGGGGATGACAACGCATTTTTTGGCATTTAGCTTAAGACCATGGCTTTGACACCATGATTTTGGTATTTTAGAGATAACATCTGAAGCAGACATTGGTTGTATTTTTCGAAATGTGATATAATTTAGTTGAAGGATACTTATTGTAATTCCATAATTTTAAGCGGCATTATTTTGATTATGCAGGTAAAGATCCATCATACCTGCATAGCATTGAAATGAATAGAAAGCTATATTCACAAATTCCTTCGAAGATTTAATATTTGGAGTGTTTATGAATGCTTCTATTTACTTTGGATACTACATCATTGAGAGCAGCGCCGCCTGTTATTGGTCTTGAGAATTAAAGGAAAATGGAAGAGTAATACTCACTTTGCTCACACTATCATCAATAACATAATATACATCCAATCAAAATGAAGGACTAGAACATCTAATTTACATACTCAATAAAGGCGGGAAACAGAAGCATAGAGCTGATTATATGCAAATTAATCTTGAGATAACAAGATAGGATTGGATGTTGCCAAGTATTCACCAATGGTGATTAGTCAAATAATATAGAATTTCACATATAAAAGGAAATGGAAGTCCCTAGTGTCTTATACGATCTGAGGAAGACAACAGTCAAAAGCGCTTATCGGATATCTTCAAGGGACAGTTTTGAGCCTTTTTATTTTTCATTTTATTTTCAAGTCGAAGTTTTATTCGTATTAAAGGACTACATTTTAATTGGAACACTTGTGGATTTCGTTGATTGGCCATCCTTGGGTGGATTTTCTGTCTTTTTTTCTGCTAATGTATATTTAAGTAGGAGGGGGCATAGCGCCCCCACTTTATTTTGTGTTTGGATTTTTTTTTTTTTTTTGCGGTGCAGCATTTTTTTTCCCTCGGAAAAAAAACACTGTTCCGTGTGCTTGAGATTTAGTGCTTTGATTTTAAGGGGTTGATTAAAGAGCATTTCCTCTTTTAATCATTTGAAGTTATAATATAGACCCGGTAATTTGTGGGAACTGAGTTTTTCCCAAAGGGGATGACAACACATTTTTTGGCATTTAGCTTAAGGCCATGGCTTTGACACCAGTCGTTTGTCTCAGTGAGGCCTTTTTGTAAAATGTCTGCATCATTTAGGGAGTTAATGATGGCTCCCAGCTTGCAATCATCTGCAAACTTGGTCAGCCAGATTCCACCCATGTTGGCCTGGACTTCTGAGAAGTAGATGCCAAACGGGAGAAGACCCAGGACTGATCCGTGTGGGACTCCACTCATGACTGGTCAGCAGTCTGACTTGGGTCTGCTACTTTCACACTGTGGGATCTGTGAACCAATTTGCAGCCAATCTAGAGATATAGGGGTCGATGCCTAGTTTGGTGAGTCTCTCTAATTCCTGAGTGGGAAATGGTATTAAAGGCTTTGGCCAGATCGAGGTAGGCTGTATGAACCACCTTGCCCTCATCCAAAGCTCTGCTGACTGACTCAAAGTAGTCCACCAGGTTGAGCAGGCATGATCTACCCTTAAAACCAAACTGCATTGGGGCCAGATTTTGGAAATTCCCTATATTCTTATTAATTAGGTCCATAATGATGCGCTTCATAGCCTTACATATCAGACTTGTCAGGCTGATGGGTGATAGTTCCCAGGGTCTGGAGTCACTCCTCCTTTATGAAGAGGCATGACTGCAGCAGTATGCCATTTGTAAGGGAAAAAGCCTGAGGTGAGGCTGTGACTGAACTGGGCACACAGGTGTGGTGCCAGTTCATTTTGTAGTATATGTAGAACACAGCCAGGGATATTGTCAGGTCCCATGGAAGCTGTATTCTTAGCCTTGGACAATGCAGCTTTAACCTGTGCAGCAGTAATACTGGGTGCCTGGCATTCTTCCGGTATTGCGATTGGTCCTTTGGGAGGGAGAGAGAGGTAAAGTTGGCACTGAATCTGTCGGCCAGTATGTTGGCAATATCTGTTGGCTCAGTATAGGAGGTACCATTGTGTAGTAACTCAGAGCAAATTTGGGTATTGCTGTGGAGATTATTAACATAGCTATAGAAGGCCTTGTGATTGTTTTTAGTATCTGCTGCAATTCTGCCTTCATGGCTAGTTTTAGAGGATTTTATGAGGGATCTCAACTTTTTGTTGAGGCTAATAAGGGAGTTTTTCCAGTCTTGGAACTTCACCTTTTTCTGCAACAGTTTCTTCCTTCTGTTGCTGAGTTTGTTAATGGCAGGGGGCCATCAGATTGGCTTCCTGTTTTTGGAGGAGAGTGTCTTGGTTCTGTTGGGTATGGCTACATGGAGCAAGAATTTTGGGACATGGTTACAGACCTATAGCAGGCTACGACCTGAATCACTGTCTTGCCCAATGTTAGTTGTACCTGAAGTATTTCTGATGCATTATGCTGTGCTACTAATCTGGAAGTGTGAATATCCTTAATGGATATGGAGACACCACTACCTTTGGAGCTACAGTCAAAGTTCTGGGGACGAAATGTGTGAAATGAGTTATAACCTGGTAGTGCAGGGGTGCTTTCTGCTGCTTTACACCAGGTCTCAGTTATAGCACAAATGTTGATGTTCTCCATTTTTAGGAGGGCTTTGAATGAGTGCATCGTAGATTTAGACTTCTAGCACTGAGCAGCATGACCCTCAGGTTGCATTTATTTAGAGCTGTTACAGTGGTAATTCGGTCTTTGGAACACTGCCTAAAAATGGCACTAAAGGGGTGGCAAGAGCCTTAGCTAGTATCCGGAAACCCAAGGGTGACAGATGCAGGCCATCTCATGCAAAGCATCGAGGTCTGTCAATCACATCATCCCAAGCAGACAGATACTGGATCCCCTTAGAATGACACCAGAAACTTAGCCAATTGTTGAAGTCAATTGTTTCCTGTTTGCACTGCGGTATCATTCTGGGCAATGGTAGGATGCTGGTCAGAGCTAGGATCATACCTGTCTGGGCTACATGATCGAAGAGCACCTCCATGTCTCTTTTCATGTAGTCCAGGGAGGTATGTCTCAGGTCATTCACACCCACATGGACACTGACAGAGTCATACTTACACTTTTTGAGTGACCTGGGTGCATTTGTTGTGTCTGATCCTGGCACCCGACAGGCAGCTGACTGTTACTTTCTCCTTACTCAACCTAGTGAGTGGGACATCAATGTTCCTCACTATCAAGTCACCTATGATTAGTGTATTGGGTAAGCTGTTTTGCCTTAGGTGCTTAGGTTGAGGGGCACACTGTGTGGGCGAGCTAGGTGTCTTATGATTTGTGCTGTGGTGGTAGAGTGCTTTTCTGCCTTGGAGGTCTCTGCTGTTTGGGTAGATTTGTACTGAGAGCCTCCACGAAGGTGGGTGTGTGATTTGTGTTTTTATGTGAGAGCTGTGATGGTGGGTATACTGGAGGGCTGTGTGTTCCAAGTGGTTTGGTGCAGGTGTTAACCTTTTCCTCTTAATCAGCTATTCTGGTCTTGGCTCGAAATTGCATGGCTTCCAATTTGGATATATAAGTTCATCTCTGACAAGTCTGAGTGTTGGGGAGTAAGAGGAGAGGGTTGTCTGTGTGCATGAGGCAGTTGCTATACTGCCTCAGGATGCCCAAGTTCACCAGGTTAATAAGATAAAGCACAGGGAACTGACCTTTACACATGCCTGGAGGGAAGGGTATTATTAAGAAGTACTGGAGCCATTTCCTTATAGGACGTTTAATAGCACTTAAGTGTGCTAGAGTAATTGCTACAAAAGTGCTAGACAAATAAGGTATTTAAAGTGCAATTGAGAATAGTACTAGCAAGATCTAAGGGAAAATTTGAAGAGCAGACTTTCTGACACAGACTAATGGTTTACCCTAGTTTAGTGGCACTGTATGACATGCAAACACAGGTTTTTAAATCAGAAAGTTAAAAGGGATAGGAAAGCTGCCCAAACAGCCAATAAGCTACAATTCCAGAGTTGGAAACCACTCCTCTTTGTGGTAGATAGGCTACCTAGTGCTTACCACTCTCACTGATAAGCTGCAAGTCTTCCCTCTAACACAGAAAGGTCTGGAGAACTTAGAAACTACAATACAGTCCTGAATACAGAAAATCTGTATCTTGACTACTCTAGTTAACAGGAAAGGCGGGAAAACAAGCTAGAATTTTTTTTTCTACAGAAAAAAGCACTTAAAACAGTAAAAATTGCTTTAAACACAGTGCAGGCTATCACATGAGTGTGAAGCAAAATACAGTAAATGCAGTTTAAATAAATGCAATACAATAAAAAATGACTCAAAAGAAGTGCAAAACACAGAATAATCATGAAAAAGCAAAATTGAGATGCTTAAAGTCTCTCTATTGCCTTTCTGTTGCACTTGTAGTCTGCAGGCTGCCAAGACGGGATCCATGGAGCTTAAAGAAACACAAACCCACATGTTGAGCTTTTTTAGGAATTCCGTATCATCATCACACTGTGAAGACAGGGACCTGTAATCTGTTACAGACTGGATGCCTGCCACAGGGGCCTTGGGTCCTTTTGTTTGGGGAAATGGTTCATGATCGTTTCACCATATTTTTGTTTGTCCTCCCTCACCCCTTCGTTTAATTGAGATCTCTCCAATCTGAGAGTCTCTTTATCACCAGATTTGAATGTCACATTCCTTGCTTTCAGGAGCTCATACACTTCACTTGTTAGCCAGGGTTTCTGATTGGCTTTTGTGATGATGCTTTTGGTGACTATCACATCGTCAACACATTTTGAGATGTAACCCATCACTGATTCGGTGTACTCCTCCAGCTTGATGTGTTGGCTTACTGTGGCCACCTCCTTGAAGATGTTCCAGTCCATACTCTCAAAACAGTCTTCTAGTGCTGAGACTGCTCCCTCTGACCATACTCTCACTTGCTTCACTGATGGTTTCCCCCTGGTTAGCAGTGGTCTGTACGATGGTAGCAGCATAATGGCAAGGTGATCTGAGTTACCCAAGTGGGGGTGAGGTACTGCCTTAAATGCTAGCTTAATATTTGTATAGACCACGTCCAGTGTATTCTCACCTCTGGTTGCAAAGTCTACACACTGGAAGTATTGAGATAGGACTGTTTTCAGGTTTGCCTGACTGAAATCACCTATTATATTTACTCCTTCAGGATTTTGAGTTTGCAAATAATTTATAGATGGATACAGTTTAGCTAGTGCTTCATTTGTGCTGGCACTGGGAAGTATGTATACTGCTGTGATGCTGACACTCTTAAATTCCCTTGGTAGGTAGAAGGGTCTGCATTTCAGTGACATAAAATCTAGGTCCTCAAAGCAGTATGCTTTTACCACCTCACAGCTGGTGCACCAATTGTTATTGATGTAGATGCAGACACACCCCCTTTGCTTTCCCACAGAGAGACTGTATTCTATCTGTACGAAATAATGATAGTCCATCCACATGAGCTGCACTGTCATTTATGCTAGAGCTCAGCTAAGTCTCAAACAAGGGAAATACATGAGTTTCTCACCTTGCTCTGGTTAGCTACTGCCTGCTGAATAACAAATCTTCTGCTTCACATCAGCATATTAAGCTGCCTTGAAGCTCCATTAATAAAGAAAGCAAACAGCCACCATTTTTATGTTCACTGAAATAACTTAGCTGTTTAGTGAGTGTAAAGTTTAAAAAATAATTAAACAAAAAGTTTGTGTCAGTGAAAGACAGAGGGATAGAAACTGTGCTGACTACAACTGGCAGTCCATCAGCACAGATCCACCATACAAGTAGTATGAATTTCTCAAGTCTGACATTACTGACTAAATTTAATCCTCAATGATTTATCAGAAAATTAATAGTTCTACAGCACAATACAGTGAAATAAATGACATAGTAAAGAAGCATGTGGGGGGGGGGGGTTGCAATGCCTTGCATTCTGTGATTTGTTTTTCTCATTCATTTGCTCACAATTACATATCCAAGGTATATTCATTAAACAAAGTACCTTGTGCATTACATGTTACAACAAGTGTGTAACATTAGGTGGAAGAACTATTTTACTTCAAATATATAAAAGAAAAAAGTTTATATTAATATAAAAATACAGTGTTTAGCACATGGCACAATCTCTAAGTGCAATATTGCCCTCTAGGGTGTTTGCTGTAACAATCCACCATCTGAATAAATCAGAAATCAAATGTTTTATCATTGTTACCACATAATCAGTCAGAATAGTTACAGAAAACTGTAAGGTTTCTAAAACATTAATAAGACATCATGCATATTCCTAGAAAGTGAGCCTTGAAGCAATTTTCTAATGTCTCATCCTCATTTTGTATGCAACAAAGTTTATTCTGGGAATACTCCTATCACTGGAAAAAGTCAGTCTCTTACTATTACAGTGTGGTCATGTTGCTTACATCAAATTGTATATGAGAACCATTACATGAGAAACAATAAAATGAAGTCCAATATTCCACAAACTAGAATGATAAAGATTAGTCGACTTTCAGTGACTCTTGCCATTACATCTCTAAAAATCTAAAGGCAATACTCTGTTATTAAGGCCTAGACATTTGCTAAATATTTTATAGGACTGTCCATAAATCATGCAGCGAATGAGGGTTAGTTTCTTTTAGGCAGTCCAACTCGTTCATTTCAACTGGAGACTCAAAATTAATGCACTGTAGCCAACTACCTCTGTGGGAAAACAATTTCACTAAATTACAGAAAAAAAGCCTGGAGAAAGTAGGGTACACTACAGTTTTTCAAAATAACATCCTCTGATGGCATATCATTGTTGAATCATTTGTTCTGAAAAATCTTCCCAGGGATTCAGAAGCACTTAACACAATAAAGAAGCCTCATAGGTTCATAGGTAGGTACTAGGCTATTGGCCCTAGGGCCTATATAAGCCTAACCAAATGGTACCCTGGCTTTTGCCACCCAAGAAAATTATTTTCCTGTGCCCCTGTCAAGCAGAGCCACAGAATTGATCTCCGGGGTGAATTTGCTATCTCCCATCCAATCATCAAGATTTTTATTGAAGAGTGCTAATGAGGAGCTTTGTTTGATATAGATAGGTAGTCTGTTCCAGAGTACGGGAAGGCTCTGGGACAGGAATCTATCCCTCCAGCATATTCTGTTTATTGTGGTGACAAAGTTTAGGTCCCTAGAGCATGTAGCTCGGAGGGATTGGGATTTCTTTACGTGGAGCATGTCCTCTGAGTAGGCGATATGTGACAGAGTAAAGCTGGAGTTTTTTGAGATGGTCTGCATAGGGCATCTGTTTGAGGCTGGTAATCCTCTTTGTGAGGTATTTCTGTGGCCTTTCCAGTTGTTGTAGATGTCTTGTGAGGTACTTACCAAAAGGAGCACTGTACTCTATAATGGGTCTAATGAGTGATGAATGGAATGTTTCTTCATTGTGCTTAGTTTACCTTTCTAATTCTTAAACCACTCTACTACTGTGGTCTTCCCCTTGTGGAGGGGGGGTGGGGTCTCAGCATGGAGTACAGTCTCCCAGGTGAAGCCATACGCTAATGCATCAGTAAAAGAAAATGGCTAATACTAATTAGTAATGTGATCTCCCCTACAAATGGTCATGTGTCCCAAATTGATTGGCCAAGAGATTTAGAAAATCACATCGCAGAGTAAAACTTTAGTCCAAGGAAACGGTGAACAATGTCAAAAGACGTCAATAATTCATTCACTCCTATAGGAGTACTTGTGGTGCAGCTAAGTGCAGCAGAGCCATGGGTAAGGCAAGTCATTTCACAAAATCTGAACATGTCTCTATAATTTGCCTGTGGGTATTTGTGTGTGGGAAGGGAGTGTCTGTGATTGTATACATCTTTGGGCATGTGTGTATGTATATGAATATATGTCTCTACTGGTATGTTTGAGTATGTGTAGAGGGGTGTCTGGAAATACATGCATGTGCTGCTAGGGAGAACATTAGAATGATCAGGTCTGATAAGACAGTGTTTTTTTCAGTGTCATGGTAATGAGTTGGTGAGGTCTTTCTCATCATGGCAATACCATGTCCCTGAACTGGAATTTCTCTGTCAAGTTCTCTACACTAGATATCCCTGGCTGCTGTGCGTTCCTGACTTTGGCGTTTCTTAAAACCCCTCTGACCACCTGTAGATCTGGGTTTTTGCATCCCAACCACAACTCCTATTCTCCTCTCCTAGTTTAAGGAACAAACGCTGTGGAGCCTACAAGTGGAAAGAGAACAAACAGTAAAACCCCTCTGACCACCTGTAGATCTGGGTTTTTGCATCCCAACCACAACTCCTATTCTCCTCTCCTAGTTTAAGGAACAAACGCTGTGGAGCCTACAAGTGGAAAGAGAACAAACAGTAAAACCCTCTGACCACCTGTAGATCTGGGTTTTGCATCCCAATCACAACTCCTATTCTCCTCTCCTAGTTTAAGGAACAAACGCTGTGGAGCCTACAAGTCGAAAAAGAACGAATAAAACCCTCTGACCACCTGTAGATCTGGGTTTTTGCATCCCAACCACAACTCCTATTCTCCTCTCCTAGTTTAAGGAACAAACGCTGTGGAGCCTACAAGTGGAAAGAGAACAAACAGTAAAACCCCTCTGACCACCTGTAGATCTGGGTTTTTGCATCCCAACCACAACTCCTATTCTCCTCTCCTAGTTTAAGGAACAAACGCTGTGGAGCCTACAAGTGGAAAGAGAACAAAGTATGTCCTAGAGCTCCTGCTTGTCTTAATCTTTTTGTATCTAGCACTCCCAGTGAATTTGTAAAACTCAAAGTCAGCACTGCCAGTAGCCAGCAACTAACCCCCCCTCCTCCTCCTCTCCTCCAACATATCCTATACTTCCCTATAATATCCCTAGCTACTTGTTTAAACCACATGCCCTGTAAGTAGCAACTATTGTGATAGCTGCTGCAGTCATTAAGGTGGCCCTTTCTACTAGCGTTTTTCCTCTGGATATTGCCTCTACCTAACCAACTCTCTATCACACCTACAGTTTGCCCCTTCTGCTCCACTTTTCTCTTTCTACTTGCTCTGATACTTCTAGCTTCTACCTGCTCCTATCTCTTATCACCATATCTATCTATATCCCCTTGCATTACTTACCTTCTTTCTGAACACTTCACTGATTGTTTTTCACCTGGACCTCTTCTTCTTTGGTTCTTCTCTGCTCTTTATTAACTCCGGTCCTAGCTGTAACCTCTGCTTAAGTACTGTTACCTTTTTACACCACTCTTCACCTTTTGCTATTACTGCCCACTACTTTTCCCTATCTATATCCCTACACCCTTGTAATACTCACTATCATTAACTCCCCCTCCAACAATCTTTTTCCCTCACCAGAGTGATACCATTGTTACCCTTTCGTTTTTTCTGCCTGCCCCTACTTACTATCATTAGTTCCACCTCCAATATTCTTACTCCCCCTCCTGACTGATACTATCGCTATCTTTCCGTTTTCCTGCCTGCCCCCTACTCCTCCCCCTCTCCCATCCAATCCCACTTCCTCTCATAACCCATAAGTACACCTGCCCTGCTTCGCGCCACTTCTCTACACTAGATATCCCTGGCTGCTGTGCGTTCCTGACTTTGGCGTTTCTGTAAGTAGTGTGTATTTGCTTCTACTTACTGTTGCATTTCTACTGTGTTTTTAATATATGGCATTTCTCTGGTGATTGCGCTACTCATTTTGATGTTAAATATGTATTACTGTGCATTAGACTGCTAGGTTATATCAGTATTATTTGTGTATTATATACTAAAGATGATCGTAAGGCTAGTACTGTGACTGTATGCTTTTTTCTGAACAACGCTTAACTCTGTATGCTCCAGGTTACATTACGGAGTTCTTGACAGGGAATTAAGTAGATATCTCTGCCTTTTAGCGCCCTAATGTTCTCCCTTACCCAGACGTTGATATTGTAGTCTCTAGACTCCTTATCAGCTAACCTGCTCTTTACCTTGAACAGAAGTGGTAGCGCACGTTGTTTGAGTGTGTTCCTTTGCTCAGATACCACTTGGAATTGTAGTCGCTAGTCGCATTTATCAGGAACCGGTTCTTTACTTTGTGGAATTGTAGAAGCGCGCGTTTTTGTAGCGTGTCTTCAGGTGCAGTGGCTTATTTGCGAGCCCTGACTATCTTTTTGGGTTTTTGCAAATTATTAGTGAACTGGTTCTTTAATTTGTGAAATTGTAGAAGCGCGCGTTTATTGTAGCGTGCCTTCGAGTGCAGTGCCTTATTTGCGAGCCCTGATAATCATTTTGTGTTTTCCACAACATTGATTAACCTCGATAATTAGGGTTTGTTGCGGAGTCTTTGCAAACCATCTCAGTAACATCGCTGTGCTACGCATTGAGTTAGAAACACCCCTTTGCAGCATTTTTAAACACCTTAATAAGCTGTGTAAACAGCGTGTTTCTCTACCTGTGAGCCTTAGATAATGCTTTAGAACCGTAATCTCCCTTGAGACCTTTGCTCCCTTTACAGTAAAAGGTACTATCACCTTGATCTAATTTTAAAATGATGCTACATGCGCCATAACTGCACCTTACAACTTAGATTAGAGCTCACATCCTCTGCTGTTAACCACCGACTATACAAGTCTGCATTCAGTCATTCTTACTTCAATGCGAGGTGCTAGAACATGCTCTTTCTAGCTAAACCATACTCGCGTATTGTACTTTAGACCCCCTTCCATTATATAGTGAAACTTACCCCGCTTTGGGAAGCTTACCTTCCGCCTATAATAAAAGAACTCAGCGGTTTCTATATCATTGGTGATGTAATTCAGGGATTATATATAAACATAAATTTAACTAAATGTAGGTCATACAGAGGCTTATCACTACCCCACATATTAGACTAGGTTTGTGCTCAATATAATAATTTTAATCTTGTTTCACTGCCTATTGACTTTTTATCTGGTATTATAGTATAACTTGAATGAACTTAGCCTTGCTCTTTATGTTGTATCTTTGCTTACATGACACTCTCTAATCTGTTTATATTTGCTATATGCATTTTGAATTGATCCCCTAGACAATACAAATGTCTTATCTGCTTTTTGCCTGGTTTAACTTCAACTAATACTGTTGCTGAACTTGAAGCTTTTATAAATGAAAATGTGAAGTGTATTTTACTGTAATGTTTCTGCCTGAACCATCTTCTATTTGAACTATTGCTGAACTTTGCTTTTTTACATGAAAATGCTACGTGAGTTTTATAGTTGTGCCTTCTGAAGACTGTGTATGTTCTTTATCTAAAGTATTTCCTTTCTTCCTTATTTTCCTAGCAGTAAAACCCCTCTGACCACCTGTAGATCTGGGTTTTTGCATCCCAACCACAACTCCTATTCTCCTCTCCTAGTTTAAGGAACAAACGCTGTGGAGCCTACAAGTGGAAAGAGAACAAAGTATGTCCTAGAGCTCCTGCTTGTCTTAATCTTTTTGTATCTAGCACTCCCAGTGAATTTGTAAAACTCAAAGTCAGCACTGCCAGTAGCCAGCAACTAACCCCCCCCTCCTCCTCTCCTCCAACATATCCTATACTTCCCTATAATATCCCTAGCTACTTGTTTAAACCACATGCCCTGTAAGTAGCAACTATTGTGATAGCTGCTGCAGTCATTAAGGTGGCCCTTTCTACTAGCGTTTTTCCTCTGGATATTGCCTCTACCTAACCAACTCTCTATCACACCTACAGTTTGCCCCTTCTGCTCCACTTTTCTCTTTCTACTTGCTCTGATACTTCTAGCTTCTACCTGCTCCTATCTCTTATCACCATATCTATCTATATCCCCTTGCATTACTTACCTTCTTTCTGAACACTTCACTGATTGTTTTTCACCTGGACCTCTTCTTCTTTGGTTCTACCCGCTCCGTTCGCCCTACGGGCTCACTCCGCTCCCCTCCCTACCCCCAATTCCCACCCACCCCCAGGGGTCCTACATTTATCTCAATAAGGACACACCCCTTTACACCTCCCCTCCAATCAAATCTCAGTACAATCCTCTTACTTCACCACACCTTCCTTGAACTTATATAATCACACTCCACATCCTTAAACACTTTACCTATCTCCTACCCCACCCTCTCTAATTACTCCTATTAATAACTACTTCATCATACTACATCCTACTTCCCTACAAACATCCTCTGAATCCACTATGCCAACTCTATCTATCCACACATTACTAAGACCATTCATCTTAACTCTACTATTCTCATCTCTTTTAACTACCTACATCATAACCTCCTATGAATACTCTCAGACTATTTCTCCTCTATTGCCCTCTAAATGCACCTCAACTAATGCAACACCTGTAGGTTCATCCCTTCAGCATTCACCCTCTCAGTCCATTTACCTTCTATCCAAATATCACAGAATAGTACACTGCAAGTTCAGAAAAACCTTTACCAAAAAACATATGTTATTCATTATAATCTTAAACTACAAATATATCCTACTCTTCTCCACTTACTACAAGATGGTGATATTCATCCTAATCCAGGCCCTCAACATACTATAACCAATACAGAACAAAACCAAACTATACCTTTAACTCTCTCTTGCTCTAAATCTTCTAACTCTTTGTACATTGCCCATCTTAATATACGTAGCATCTGTAACAAAATTGATCAACTCCATGCCCTTCTTGAAACTGAAAAGTTTGATATTTTATGCCTATCTGAAACTTGGTTAAAACCCTCAATTAAAGACACAGAAATTACCCCACCTGGTTATAGCATTACTAGACTTGATCGCACTAACAAGAAAGGAGGTGGGGTAGCCATCCTGCATAAAACAAATCTAAAATTGATTCCCCAAGACCTTACTCTTACTACAAATCCTTGTGCGGAAGTTATTTGCTCTAAAATACAACTCAATACCAATAAAGCCATTAACATCATCTGTGCATATCTCCCCCCAGGAAACAACATCAATACCCTTGAAGATATACTCTACCAACTCTCTATCAAACTTCCACAGGAAACTCTAGTCCTAGGTGACTTTAATATAGATTGGCTCACCTGTAATAACACTAACCCTACCTCTCATATCAGCCTCTCTGGCTTCAAACAACTTATTAATAGCCCCACTAGAATCAATAAAACGAACAATAAAGCTACTACCTTAGACTGGATCCTGACAAATACTCCCCAGCAAAACTACCAAACAGGCATCCTTCCTGACAACCTTAGTGACCACTCACTTACCTTTATCATTAGAAGCAAAACAAACCTAACCTTACCTACAACTTTTAGGACTGTTCACTCAAAAAAACATTTTAACCCTGATCAGTTCCAAGCTGAACTATTCCAATGTCATTGGGCCCCACTAAAACATCTCCCACTCAACATAGCTGTAGAACACTTTAACTCAACCTTCCTAGCAATACTTAATCAACACGCCCCAAGTCGAACCATTAGAACTAAAACTAAAACTGCTCCTGGCTAACCTCAAATACAAAACATAAAATTGCCCTCAGAAATAAATCTTGGCATAAGTGGCGCTCCACAAAAGTCAAATAGACCACCAAAAGTTTAGAGAGCTTAGAAATAGTACTAAAAAGCCATCCTAACCGACAAAAGAACTATTACTTTCAACTTCAAAAACCACAAAAATGAACCTAAAAATTCTGGTCAAGTATTAATAGTCTCCTGACCCCAGGCCAAATAATTACACCAAACCCCAGGATTCTGACCCTGACAATCCCACAATAACAGCTAATAACTTTAATTCCTTCTTCACTAATTCTATACAAACTCTAGCCAACCAACTATCTCCTGATACTTCTCAACTATCTCCTAATACCCTCATAAATACTATTCCTCCCTTCACCTACAACCTGTATCTACCTCTTATATACAATCTCTCATTCAAAACTCAAACCTACTACCCCTTCTGCAGACAAACTTCCTGCTGAATTCCTGCAACTATCAGCAAAGGCCATAGCTTACCCTGTCTCCATCTTAATAAACAGATCAATAAAAGAAGGTATTTTCCTGCAATCTGGAAAATATCTCATATCATACCCCTCCATAAAGGAGGCAAATCTTATGACTACTCCAACTATCGTCCCATAGCTCTTTTATCCCCCTTAGCTAAAATCACAGAAAAATGCATACATAAACAACTGCTCAACCACCTCCTCAAGAATGGCCTTCTGGCTGACACACAACATGGTTTTAGACCCGATCACAGTACTACTACAGCTCTTCTCTCCTTCACCAACACTATTAACTTAAACCGCAACAACAATAAACTTACATCCTCACTTTTCATAGACCTTTCAAAAGCCTTTGACATGGTTAATCACACACTTCTCATGTACACTCTAAAATCTCTGGCCTTGGAGCCTTCTTCCCTTACCTGGTTTTCTTCCTATCTTGCTAATCGCCAGCAAGCTGTACTCTGGAAAAATTCTCTCTCTACTCTCCTTCCCATATCTTTAGGAGTACCTCAAGGGTCTATCCTAGGCCCTCTTCTCTTTTCTATCTTTATTAATGACCTTCAATCATCTCTTCCTAATACTACCTGCATACAATATGCAGATGACTCCACTATAATCTGTACTGCCTCTTCTCAAACTGAACTCCAGTTTCAAACACAATCAGCCTTCTCAACCGTTGAACAGTGGTTCTCCAACCGCTGTCTACTCCTTAACCCCAAAAAAACTAAATTATTACTCTTCCCACCCACCCGTAAATCTACTTTGACAAACTTCTGTATTACTTCAACTGATAACACAATAATCTCTCCTGACTCCTCAACCAAACTTCTTGGTGTTATTATCGATAATAATCTCAACTATGATTGCCATATCAACACTACAATAAAAGCTGTTAATAAAAGATTGGATCCCTGTACAGAATAAAGCCCTTCCTCACACCTGAAGCTAGGATAACCTTAGCCCAAACTCACCTTCTCTCTACCCTTCTGTATGCTTCATCTATTTACACTAATCTTTCTAAAAGTAACCTTAAGAAACTTACTACATCTTACCACAATATCGCCCGCTTTGCCACCTCCTCCCAATTCAGAACACATCACTGTATAAACCTAAAGCAACTACACTGGCTGGAACTCCCTAACAAGCTCATCTTTCAACAACTCTTAATAGCTTACAAAATTCTACACCAACCTTCTAAAACACCAGCTCTTTCCAACCTCCTGACTCCTTATATTAACCTGAAACAACTACGCTCCTCTGATAAGTCACTTGTTAATAGTACCAAAATTATGAATTCAACAGGCAATTCCCTTTTCTCTAACTCAATAGGCAAAATATGGAACAATCTTCCATCCACTTTGTCCTCTTTGCCTACTCTTCAACTATTTAAGAAACAACTTTCCATACACCTTAATAAATTCTGGCTTTGCTCTAGTACCAACCCAGACTAGCCTGTAGACACCCTCCTAATTTTGTTATAAATCCTTTCAACCACTTCGTTTTCATCTTTTACTTCAACTGAGTTATTATCTCTTTGCTGTAAATATTACTTAACTCACAAAAAAAAAAAAATTTTTGTGTTTTGATATTATATTGTTTGGCTAGTTCTACCCTATGACCTCACTTAATTAGTTAAGATATTTAATATTTGTACTTATATTTCTTCCCTTTCTATAATACAATTGTATTTCCTATAACTGTTTCAATCCTCTGGAGCTTTTCTCCCCGGGCCTCCACTGAAAATGGACATTAATCCAGCTGGACTAGCCCGGTCAACAAATGTAAAATAAATAAATAAAATAAAATAAGTTAAATGACCAACACATGCTGAGCAATCTGTACAGACAGACAGAAATTCTTTGACTCCAAGGGCATTGTTAGAAATGATCTTTCAGGCAACCAGTAACATACAACTTTTACCTGGCATCCCAAGCTGGGGAAAATACCGTTTTTTTAAGAAATCAATTTTCACATTGAGTCACAATAATTCTAGGCTGCCCAGCAGTCCTATATGTTGTCAATGAAGGTAGAGGAAACCACTTGGACTTAATACTTTTCAGAGAATATTTACCTTCTTGTATGGAGTGTAGTGCATTCCATTCTGACAGGGATTTCCAAAACTTGCAGGCTTTTTCCCTGAGCTTTATCCTCCAAAGCAACCAACTTATGTTCATTTGCTGCAATCTTTCCAAGCTCCAACAATTGCTCTCACAATTTCTTTCTTTTGCTTTGGGGACAAAATCGCATTGGCCTGCACATAAACATTTTAAACATCTCTTCCTCATAATCAAGATTCAGGAGAAAACTTGTCAATTTAATTGCAATGTTTTGAAGCTCACACAAAACTCGAGGAAAGACCCCAGTGTTTCTTCCAAAGGAGTTGTATCTGCACTCTTTTCATCTTTGCTTTCATTTATCATGTTCAGGTCCATGACATCTGATAAATCTTCCACTTGCTGAGTCTTTTGAGTAACCATTTGTATGTTTCTACTTTTTAAAATGAGCAGCATGTGCACCTAAATGAGATACTCATTCAACTGCTTCTTTATTGGCTTGTGTGAAAATAAATTGTATATTTATAACTGCCTGCTATCTTTTCACTGAAGCATGGCTGAACCAGCCACCCTCATTCTGCCTTTTTTAGTCAGCTTTCCCCATCCACTGGAGCACTTTAGACTTTTGCATTGCAGATGGATACATGCTTGAGGGTAAGATATCATGTCAGCCCTCCCTATATTTAAACTCTTACAAATTAGCTAGAGTGTGAAGCCTAAATTTTAAGGGAAACTGCTGAACCTAGAGTAATACCCCTTCTTTGATCCTTCCATAACTTTTGGAGGATGGTATTTTGTTGGGAAGTGATTTGCTTGCGGTCCCCCTCAGTTCTGCAGTCCTTTGGGTTAGGGAGTCATTTTGTTGGTGCTTTCCCTTCTCATACTGACAGGTAGTACATCACATTGTTTTCTGGGGGACTGTGCCTGTCTTGCCCCTTCTCCTGGGCTGTCTGCACTCTCTCAAGAGTCTTTGACCATGACTCCTTTCTCTTTCCAGGCTAGGTTTTCATTAACAAAGGGATGTCACTCTAGTTTCTTCTCCTGATAGATTCATAGATTATGCTCGTGGAGGTGGGCACCTTCCCCTTGTCACCTCCTATATTTTGGGAAGATCGAGATGCTGTCTGGGAGGCTGTTCATCTTTCTGCAAAAGGAAGAGATCTGCTTCTCCTTGACATAAAGCAATCCATTCCCAGTTCCTGATGCCTGGGCCTTCAGGTTTTTACAAGTGGCTCCAATGGGTACTTACTCCCTTCGGAAAGCAGACATGCATGTTCCCAGTATCATTCCCACTGTATTAGAGGACAGCCACCCAGATGGTTAGAATATCGTGTGTCCAACTCCTGAGCCCCAGTGCTCTACAGCCATCTATACTCCACTAGTAGAGGCCTGATGGAAACAAAATCTGAGTTAATACCTTGGCATGTTGGCAACAGATTGCCCTGCACATTGGATCCCTAGGACATGATGTCTACAGGGAGCACTCTGAATTATGGGAGTAGCTGTTAAAAGGTCTTCTGTGATGCTGTAGACCCTCTGTGCACACCCACACAGTAAGCCTTCTCTTCTAGGCAGGTATAGTGAGCTGTTCATGCCAGCTGTCCATTCCTTGTGGAGGGGTAGCTATGATTTTCAAGCATGTTTGAGTGTGCTGATAGCCTGCCCTGGCTGCCATTTGAGCTAGAATGCTCCCTTCTCCCTTGCAGGTAACTTTTACATTGGATGTGGGTGGAAATGGGAGCCTGCTAGTCTTGACCATATTCAAACCCTTAACAACTAGCTGCAGAATGATGCTTAGGTTTGTTTGGGTGCCATTGAACCTACACGTCAATATTCCCTTCAGCTGCAGAATGATGCTTAGGTTTGTCTGGGTGCCATTGAACCTACACGTCAATATTCCCTTCTGCGATTCTTCCATGAAGTTTGCATCTTGTGAAAGTAGTGGCTTCCTAAAACAGCCGTACATGAACTAAGAAGAAAAAAAGCAAGTAACCAGTCTGCCAACCACAAACTGTTTATTCAATTTGAGCGCTTTAGTCAGGCGTTCACCCCAAGACTTCTTCAGAATAAAAACAGCTGTAACCAACTTCCGTTTAAATAATCAACCAGTCAAGTCACATGTATAAACAGTGCTAGAGTATTCGATAAAAACAAGAGGCAAAACATCATAAATTAAATAACAAATACATGTAAAGCCTATTTTAAACATTTTAAAAGTCAGACTTCATCAACCCTAATCAAACAATGTTTAAAATCTCTCAACATATGTGGACTAAGTAAAAATGAAAAGATGTTGTCAACATTATATTAAATGTGAAATTCAGACTTTAATTTTAAGTTACTTGAAATCGACACCGTTTCATTTAAACCAGGTTTGCTTGTAGCATTACTTCTGAGCTGCCAGAGTAATTCTTTGTATTCAAGAAATAACTCCATTGGCCCGCCCCTACTATTTTCAGTGCAAACCTGTTGTAAAACAGCAAACTTGAAGTTATGATTTGGGTAATCCGCTATGTGCCTGGCTGATGCATTATTGCCATTGTCCTTCCTGATGTCATAAACGTGTTGGTAAATACGTTTATTTAATGTATTGATAGTCTTACCAATGTAAAAACATTGACAGTCCTGGCAAATAGCAATATAGACAAGGTGCTTACTTTGACAGTTAAACTTTTTATGCACGTACACTTTACTATATTCACTAATAAAAATGACATTGGTCTCCAAAATAAAGGGGCATTGCATGCAATGTCCACATTTACGCATATAACCCTCCGTTTTGGCAGTGCAATTATGTTCCAAAAGACTTTAAACATGTGTCCCTCCTATATATGACACAAGGTTTGTCCGGAAATCTTGATTTACAAGTGTCATCAGTAGTGAGAATTGCCCAATTGTTAAACAAGATGTCCCTAATGCTGTAAAAAAGGGGGTTAAAAGTAAGAATCATTGCATCAGTATAGGTAACCCCCTCCCTAGTATTTAAAGCAGAGGTCCTAGTGATGTTAGTTAGACCAGAATCCAGATCAAAACTCAAAAGTGGAAAAAAGTAACCATTGTTTGTTTTTTCCTTTACTTCATTTAAAATAGAGTCAACAAAGGTACCAGGGTACCCCCTTCTAGTAAGCATACTCTTAAGCTTGTCAATCTCCTGTAGAAATAGTGTCCAATCACTAACCATCCTTGCTAGCCATACCCCCTGTCCTTCAACTAAAGATTTTTTCTGATGGATGGGGTGAAAGCTATCAAAATGTAGCAAGGTGTTGGAGTATGTGGGTTTTCTATACAACATAGAAATAAATCTATGATTCTGTAAATCCTTACTTATAGTTATGTCCAAAGAGTTTATAAATTCCCTATTTTGTACTTTAGTGAATCTAAGAAAATCAGTGCTTGAGTTTAAGAAACAAAAAAACTGCTCAAGCTGTTCTTTTCCATCCCAAAAAATTAACAGTTCTACCCCCTTATAGGGTTTCATGACTCTAACTGTCTAACTTCTAAATGTCAAAGCAGTTTCCTTTCAGCTTGGTTAAATTGTCAAAATTTTTTCACTTTGATGACTCAACAGAGCTCTGAAGTCAAATTCACAAATTTTCTCAAACAATGTAAGACAGAAATGTATGGGGGAGGTTGTATATGCTTTTCCTCGTAAACTAGAACACTGTTCAGAGACATTAACATTGTTGAAAAGTAATTTAAAATTCAAGTTTCTAATAAACAACTTAAGGTCCAAGACCAAATCAACAATATTAGAATGTTTTTCTGGCACAAAACGAAGTCCTTTGCTGAATAAATCTGCAGCTGTTTCATCAAACACATGACCAGAAAAGTTATACAATGTAAAATCAGCTTTTTTGTTTTGAACACATACCAAATTGGCTTCCGAGGCAAAGACATCCAATTCAACAGCTGCCTCAAAGTCCAAAGTCCCAAAATCAACAGTTCCAGGAGAAAAAAGTAACAAACATTCCTTTAGTTCCTCCGGTTGTTCCTCCTGTTCCTTTTCCGGTTGTGCAACTTTTGTGGCAGCCCCAAGGGCCTGGAATTGAAAGTCTGAGCATTGTTCCCCACTCATTGTTAGTTCTACAGCCTCTCTGACCTGCGAGGAAAGTCCCGCCCTAAAGGGAATTGCTGGTTCACTTCCTCTGTTAAATCTGCACCTTCCTCATCACCACTATTGGCTGAATTGGATTGATGGACAGCATTAGAGGCGGGATTAAGAGGTCTAGGATATGCAGTCCCTGAAATGTACCTTGTCCCTTTTTAACTTTTTTCCTTTTCGGGTTTTAACCTCAGCAACTATTTTGTTAGTTGTCAAAAAAACATCCTTGTAAGCTGAAAAAGAAGGGTCAAACAACAAATCATTGTGCAGAACTCAGTCAAGTTCAATAATCTCTGCCTGCAGAGTCTCTATAGATCTATTGTTAAACTTAATAAAAGTTTCCATAAGTTCAAACCCCTGACGATCAAACAAATACAGCAGTTCTTTGTGCATAGGTGAATCAGCTATTAGCTAATAGCTGATTCACTGCTGGATTTGTTTGATCATCAGGGGTTTGAACTTATGGAAACTTTTATTAAGTTTAACACCAGATCTATAGAGACTCTGCAGGCAGAGATTGTTGAACTTGACAAAGTTCTGCACAATGATTTGTTTGACACCTCTTTGTCTTTTTGACAACTAATAAAATAGTTGTTGAAGTTAAAACCTGAAAAGAAAAAAAGTTAAAAAGGGACCAGGAAGCTTATATTTCAGGTACTGCATATCCTAGACCTCCTAATCCTGCCTCTAATGCTGTCTATC
Source organism: Protopterus annectens (assembly GCF_019279795.1). NCBI lineage: Eukaryota > Metazoa > Chordata > Ceratodontiformes > Protopteridae > Protopterus > Protopterus annectens. The sequence continues at coordinate 57,780,548 of NC_056725.1, forward strand.
AATCCAATTCAGCCAATAGTGGTGATGAGGAAGGTGCTGCTTTAACAGAGGAAGTGAACCAGCAATTCCCTTTAGGGCAGGACTTTCCTTGTAGGTAAGAGAGGTAGCAGAACCAATGACAAGTGGGAAACAATGCTCAGACTTCCAATTCCAGGCCCTTGGGGTCGCCCCAACAGTCACACAACCAGAGAAGGAACAGGAGGAGCAACCGGAGGAACTAAGGGAATGTTTGTTACATTTTTCTCCTGTAACTGTTGATTTTGGGCCTTTGGACTTTCAGGCAGCTGTTGAATCAGATGTCTTTGCCTCAGAAGCCAATTTGGTATGTGTTCAAAACAAAAAAGCTAATTTTACACTGTATAACTTTTCTGGTCATGTGTTTGATGAAACCGGTGCAGATTTAGTCAGCAAAGGACTTAGTTTTGTGCCAGCAAAACGCTCTAATATTGTTGATTTGGTCTTGGACCTTAAGTTGTTAGTTAGAAACTTAAATTTTAAATTACTTTTCAACAATGTTAATGTTTCTGAACAGCTTTCTAGTTTATATAGGAAAAGCACATACAACCCCCCCCCGTACATTTCTGTCTTACATTGTTTGAGAAAATTTGTGAATTTGACTTCAGAGCTCTGTTGAGTCATCAAAGTGAAAATAATTGTGACAATTTAACTGAAGCTGAAAGGAAACTGCTTTCAGACATTTGTAAGGACAGGACAGTTAGTCATGAAACCTGATTTTTTTTTTTTGGGGGGGGGGGGTAGTTATGTGTAAGCAAGACTGTAGAAAGAATGACTTTATTACTGTATGATGAAACCACCTATGAAGAGGTCTCACGATATTTTGTTAACATGTCGTATTATAGGATAGATGTGGATTTTGTTAACAAACATCCAAAAGTCCCTAGTATCTTCGGAATTCCGAAGATACATAAGAGTTATTACAACCCTCCCATGAGACCAGTTGTGAGTGCAGCTGCCTCAGAAACCCACACTTTGGAAAAATGCATTGGTTTTGCTCTCAAAAATATACTAAAAGGAGAAAAGCATATCTGCATAGACTCCTGGCATTTTCTAAATAAACTGAATGGTGTAGTATTTCATAATAATGTGAGTTTTTTGACAGTGGACGGTACTAATTTGTACAATGTTATTACACACACCACCGGTCTGGAGTGGTTTGAGGAGTTTTTGCTTGACTGTAAAATTTTCATTAATAGTGAAGTGGCAACATTAGTGACCCTTATGGAGTTACTGAAAAACAATTTTGTCTACTTTTGAAGGGCAGTATTTCCTACAGAAGACAAGCATTGCCATGGGGGCCATTTGTGCCCCAGTGTTTGCAAACATCATTATGCTTGTGTGGGAAAGGAAATACTTGCTTAGTTCAGAGTTTACGTTACATTGAAGATTTGTTTTTCTTGTGGAATGATACAGGGGAAGACATTACTACCTTCACTTGATTATTTAAACACCACCACTGATTTTTTAAATTTCACTTATATACACAAGGCATCAACTGCTTGGATGTAGATATCAGGAAAGGTTGACAGGAAATGCTTTGTAAGCAACCTGTATAGGAAACCTACTTATTGTAATAGTTTATTACATTTTGAGAGTAACCATCCTGAATTTCTAAAGTGCAGTATAGTAAAGGGACAATTTGTGAGAATTGCCCAAATGGTCAGTACTGACCAGGATTTTCTTTTGTAGTGTGAAATACTGACTAAGCTGTTTTTGACCAGAGGGTACCCCACAAATTTGATCTCCACAGTAAAGAAAGAAATTGTGTGTAGAAGAAATAATCACAACACTCTACCTATTTTGTGGGTTAACATGGTGGGTAATGTTACAGGTACTCTCAGGACTACTAATACTGCTGATCCCTCCAAATATTTCTGTCCCTTTGTTACCAAGTTTTCCACTGATCATTTAAGTATTACTACTATTTTAGAGAAAAACTGGCAGCTATTCTGGAGTCATCCTGGTATTTTAGACCAGGTGGGAGATATGCCACAAATAGTGTTTAGGAAAGGTTCAAACATCAAGCAGTTACTTGAGAGGGTAAAAGTTTCTGAAAGTAGCAGCACTATTACTGGGACTTAAAAGTGTGACGGCTGTTCTCAATGTTATTTGGTCATGAATTGTGACCAGATTAAGTTGAACCACACAACCATAAAACCTAACGGCAAATGTTCTTGAACTCCAAAGGGGTTGTTTATGCTGCCCTGTGTCAGTACTGTAATATGTTCTATATTGGGAAAACTAAAAGAAAGTTAAGGGACAGAATTTGAGCATTATAAGGACATAAAAAATAGTAACAAAAATAATGCCCTGTATAAGCATATAGAAAAATACTCAACACATGTTTTTTTATTTGCTGTTGTTGAAGGGGTCAAAATAAATCCTACAGAGGGTCCCTGGAAAGACTATTTAGAATTCAGGGAATTATGTTGGCAAATTAAGTTGAACACCTATGCCCCCCCCCCCCAGGTCTTAATGACATCAGTATAAGCAGCCTATTAAAGCTGTGTTCTTATGTTATATAGTTTTTATTAGTTTTTATATGTTTGAGTTGTATATTATGGCTTCTGTTTGTTGAAATGTTATTATTACAACATTTCTGTCATTTTTTAGTAACAGTGTTTTTTGCTGTTTTACTTTAAAATTTGTCCATGAATTCAAATATGATGTGTTAGATAAAGTCTTTTCATAATTAATGTTATGAGAAGTTTCATTGGCTTGCTATGTCATGTGTTCTCCCAGGTCTTAGTATACTTAACAAGAGTGTATTAAGTTTTGTTGTATTCTGATGAAGTCTTTGGTTACAACCTGATGAAAGCGCTCAATAAAAGGTTTTTGATTATCCTGGTGGAGTTCTTGTGACAATGTGTTTCCAGGCTTGCTCATCCTTTGGTGGTATTAGTCTTTTTTATTCTGGTCCCTAGCCATGTTGAGGCGCCAGATAAGTTCTTACTCTGGAGAGTGACATTCAGGGCAAGCGTCTTGAAGCCACTTTTCCTGCCACCTTTGACTAGCTTGTGGCAAAGGGGGCAGCCACCCAGGGTACTAAGCGTTAAAAGCCACAATTGGCAGATCTAGATCAGGCCATTGCATTTGTGCTCTGAACTGAAGCTCTTAACTCTCCATGTGTGGCATAACATTGTAGGTAGTACAGTTTAGAGTGCAACAGGTAGAGAAAGACTCGCTCATACCTGGCAGTGCAAGTATGAAATCTGGCTCAGTGCTTGTATCTCATTTCAGGAGAATTCCTTGGCACATCTAACTAGGACAGTAGCGGACCACAAGTGGATATTAAATAGGGATACTTCTAAACTTAGTTCACATACAGGGTATGATGGAAATGGAGTGTTTTGCTTCTCTGGAAAACAGATAGTTGGGAGAAATCTGCACCAGGAAACCAGCAGCAAGGGCCCAGGCAACAGTTGCTTCCTCCATAAGCTAGGGCAGTTTTCTTTCTTCATTCTTTCCCTAAAGTGCCCTTAATTCTCAGGGTGATGTTGAAAATAAAGGAGGACAGGCCAAAATAATATGAATTATAGGCCCAATTTGACCCAGGCAATATTGATTTGCTCTCCTACTGAGTCAAGTAAAGACCGAGCCTGTACTTTTGCCCCATGTGTAGACCCCTTGACACAAGTATGAGGTCTGAGAACTTTAAGGCTGTCACTCATTTCTTTTTGGCATGTTTTCTTAAGAAATGCTCTACATTGTAATGAAAGCTAGGAAGAAAAAAAAAGAAAAGAAAAATCATACCAATAATACCCAAATAACTCCTGACTATGGTCTTGCTCAGTCTCAGGCTAAGACTAACTGTAAGCACCAAAACACCTGTTTCATTTACTACTTCCCATTTCACTGCATCCTAATACTACTGTATGCAATTTACTGCCTCCTCACTTTTGCTCCGTTACAAAATGGAACTTTCTTATACTACTACTTACTTTTGAAAGTTTATCTAAGTACTAATAGACTGCTGCTCATTCAACCATATCTAGCTGCAGTACTTTCTTTTCACCTTACCTTAATCTTTGGTGTCAAGTCAAAGTTTCCAATTTTATTACTTACAAATAGCCACTACTGTATGGTACTGTGATGTAATGTATGTTTATCCATGTTTGCCAATGTAGGCACATCACAAAATTGCAGGAAATGAATTATTCATGTAGTTTATTGAGTTTTTATTTAATCATATTCCTGTGTGATGCAGTTGTTGGCCTATGTGACTTTTATTCTTTGCCTTATTGTATGTCATTGATTGTATAATTGTTGTGTGAAGCTTTTTTTCTCCAGGCCACAGCTGAAACTTTTTTTTTTTGCCCATTCAGACTTACCCAGTCAACAAATGGATAAAAATACAATAAACCGACATTTGTTTCTGAATGTAACCTTTGTTTACAATTCTACCAGTAGAATTCTACCTATTGACTTGTACGTTTAGCTTTTTTTCAGTAAAACTCTTAATCTGTTAAATACAACTGTACAATTCCATCTGAGGAAGTCTGTTAATATATTCTCCCTGTACAATTTGCTCTGTAAAATTCTGTCTTTAGAATGCTATCAGTAGATGTTTTCCTTAAAGTTGATCTATAGAGTTCCACATTTAGAAAACAATATGTTTAGAATTCTATCTGTAAAATTCTGTTTGAATTCAGTATGCAGATTTCACTATTCAGAATGTGTTTGGAATTCTGTTTTATGTTTTTGCTTAGAGTTTATCTGTGGAATTTTACCATTTGACTTGTGTGCTCAGAATTTATCTAGAATTGCATCTGTGGAACACCATTTATATATTCTCTCTAAAGAATTCTATTTTTAGAATGTCCCCTGTAGTATACTGTGATGGGAATTCTGCTGAATTCTGTGTTTAGAATATTGTTGGGACATCTGTAGATCTGTCTGGTATTCTAGCTATAGAACTGTGGCAGGATTTGTGATAAATTGTTGCTGCCAGTGTTATTTGGGCAATGTTGTGTTGCCAAATAACTTGACAAGAAAATGTATGATTCAGAGACATGCTATAACTGCACAAGCAACGTCTCATTAGCAGCTTACCCAGTAAGCAGAGTGTCCATACCTCCACTCCCTTACTTTACTTATGAAGCAGTATCCCATCAATCACTTCATTTAACATTTACTGAATTAAATATTCAACCAACTAAGCAGCATCCTTACCTCTCTTATTTTACTTGTGAAGTAGCGTCCCATCACTCACTTCATTTAACATTTACTGAGCAAAACATCCAACACAATAAGCACCGTCCTTACCTCCGCTCCCTCATTTTAATTAACAAGCAGCATCCAACTGCTCAGTTTCCTTTCCCAACTCACTGAAATGAGCATCCAACACCAGAGGGGGAACAGAAGAAGGCAATCCTGCCCCTCTTCTCTGCCCTACCCAAACTGGTAAAGTAACTACAATCCCCACTATTCCATTAAAAAAGGGAGGGAGCAAGTTCATGTCAAAATGTGATTCTTCACCCAGTAACACCTGCATAAACCCCTTAAGCCCCTCCCTACCCATACCTCATTTCCTCTCAGTCATCCCTCAATCTCATTTAACTCTTTTATCCCCTCTACCCTCTTAATTCCCACTATTATATTCATCTAACCTCCTCTGAAGATGTCCCCGGACAAATCGGTTTGTTACCAAACCTCATTTGTTTAGAATTGTATTATACTTATTTGTTCTTTTTTTCATTTCTTTGCTAGTTAAAATTCTTAACATTTTTACATCTTTTTTATTAATAAACAATAGTAACCTTTAGATTAACACTTTTAAAACATTCTTATTCAATAAACAAAACAGTAACAATTTCACCCCAGGTTTTCTGTTTGCATTTAAGTCAATTTACCCTTCTGTGCCTTCAATGCCTAGAATATTCATTGTTCATCCCTTACTTAAAACACATCTTGCAATTCAATACCACACCAGCCCTCTTCCAAACTACTTTATCAGTTCAATTATATCCAAGTTTAGACTCTTTGTCTTTATATTGCAGCCATTGAAAACATCTGTTTAAATAATTCTTGTGGGATTTTGAATACTAACAGTAGGATTATGGTAAGTAAATATAATCCATCAGCACAGCATTTTGAAATGCAGGTCATAATTTTAATTTCCATCTTTGTGTTCTAGCTTTTTTAGCCTTTCTCATTATTGGTTTCAATATAATCTGTTGGATATCTGGAGCATCAGTAACAATATATAACTGATCATCAGTAATTTTCTTGTTAATTCAGTCTACCTATTAGACAGACTTTGTAAATCCTGGCTGAAATAGTTTAGTTCAGAATATGCCCAGAAAATATGTCCCCGAAACCCTACTTTTCCAGTGCACATCTCTAACATAAGTTATTAACCTGTGGAAATATGTTTTTCACTCTTAAGTGTACAAGTGTACCTTTGCATACATTTCCAAGAAAAGATTCATAATTTCCTTTTTCCAGATTAAGTTAACAGAAATGATTCTTTCCCCATCTCTCTTTAACACTTCCATTTTTTATCTTTCTTGATATGTATCCTACGCCTTACTATCTAATCTTTTAGACTGGCCTAGTCAAACTAGGCCAATCAGAAACTGAGCTAAAATTATTAATTGGTAGTATCCTTTTCTGTTTGTTTCAGACTGCATCAGCTCTGCCTTTGATCCATAAACATTGGCCTATCTCTATGTCAAAGGGCAAAATTCACATTTGCTTTCTCCCATGAAATGTGTGTTCCAATCTTCTCACAGTATAATAGTTCAGCATTTCCTTTCTTACATTCACTTGCTATGCTGCAGACCCAGAATATGTTTTAATACTAACTCTTTTGGGAGAATTTCTAGCTTTCACCCGTTTAACTCCTTATCTCCATTAACATTCATAGCCAATGTGCATATTTCACCTAAAAACATCTTGCTGTTATAAGTAATTTCAACTAATGCCCAGAAGGTCAACTTACTACATTTCTTGGGTAATGTCTCCTTTGTGCTATTTTTTTCTACTTTATATTTCTCACATCACATTAAAACCACTATTTTAGATGTGTAACTTTTCAATAATCATGTAAATCTAAACCCCCAAGTTCCTTACCTCAATGGGCACTACTAATTTTATCAAAGTTACTTTTACATGCTTCTCTGCCAACATATATGTCTGGATATTTTAATTATCAAGAAAAATGTCTCTTCTGGTTTGATCCAGAATGCTTGACTGATCCAACTAGAGTATCTATGGAACATTATCTAAATAAGTGGTGCAAATAGTGCTCTGAATAAAATAAAATAAAAGAGCACCAACGTTGTGAGTCCACAGTACTATTTAATGAATAAAAATAATAAAACAATGTTAAGCACTTTCATCAACTAGTATGACTACTTCAGAACAGAGTACCATTAAAAATTCAAGTTTAAATACACATTACTAGTCATTGGTTCTAATCCAACCAATTCTGACCATGAAAAATCACTGCTCATGAATATATAAATAGTCAATTAATTGAAACTGAAGTATTTTCTACACAGTTACAATTAAAACATAACTCAGAAACATCTTTGACCACAAAAATTATAAAATACAACAATCCATTGCAATGTAAACTCATTACATAAAAAATGTGTATGACTTTATATTGGATTATAATTTGAAAATTCCTACAATATGCATTGATGTTATTAAACTAAATCTGCCTTTTCCTTAAGAATGGGCATTATGGTAATGTGCTCATTTAGTCCTGGTGGATAATCAGCGGCTAGCCTTAGTTGCCATAGGAGTTCCTTTTTGTGTAGCACATTTTGCCAGTCTCCACCTCTCACTTCAACTGTTACAAATTCAAGTATGGCAAACTTAAAGCATAAAAAATTGGTGCATAAAATACTGTGCTTATATAGGGCATTAGTATCTTTCTTATTTTTAATATCATAAAGGTGTTATATATCCTTGTCTTAAACATTCTCTGTCTTCCCTGTCTTCCCTATGTAAAACGAAGAACAGGTACTACACCTAGCTATATATATTAGTTTGCTAGAACAGCAGTTGCCACTTTTTAAGAAAACATGACTTTTATTTTGGTTATCAATGGCAATAGAGTGTCTTGCAGTATATAGGAACAATAGGAACACCTACCACAAGGTTTACTTCCACCCCTTTTCTCCTGCATATTTTTGGAGGCGTTGCCAGTCTCCAACAATGATTTGATATTGGGTCCTACCTTTGTGGAAAATATGGGTTTATCACCCAATATTCGAAATATCTCAGCATTTGTTTTAAAGATTTTCCAGTTTTTTATCAATATTCCCTTGATCTGAGAATACAAGGGACTATATTGTATTACACAGGCCTGTTGGAAATTAGGTTGATGCTGAACTGTCGTGTCATTTAATTCATTATTAATACTGTCACCACCAGTACCTAATAAAGGTATATAAGTATCACCCCATTTGCTAAGAACATCTAAGTATAGGGTCAATAAAATGTCCAGGATAGCCTCTCTCTAGGAACATATCCCTTAATTTTTTAAACTCTGTTATCACATCATTTCTCATAGTTGTCATCCTGGCTATTCTTATAGCCTGGCCCTTAATGATACTTTTTTTCTGATGAATTGGGTGATGACTATTATAATGCAAATAGCTGTTACAAAAAGTATTTTTACGGTAGATTTTGGAAATATACCCATCCTGGGCTTTGATTATTTTAGCATCCAATAAACTCATTTCTTGTTTGTCAAACTGAAAGGTAAATTTTAAATATTCTGTAGTTTTATTCAGATACTGGACAAACTCAGATATTTGTTCTGAACCACCATTCCACAAAATATGTGGTTAAAAGTGGCAACTGCTGTTCTAGCAAACTAGTATATATAGCTAGGTGTAGTACCTGTTCTTCATGTTACATAGGGAAGACAGAGAGAATGTTTAAGACCAGGATATATGAACACCTTTATGATATTAAAAATAAGAAAGATACAAATGCCCTATATAAGCACAGTATTTTATGCACCAATTTTTTATGCTTTAAGTTTGCCATACTTGAATTTGTAACAGTTGAAGTGAGAGGTGGAGACTGGCAAAATGTGCTACACAAAAAGGAGCTCCTATGGCAACTAAGGCTAGCCGCTGATTATCCACCAGGACTAAATGAGCACATTACCATAATGCCCATTCTTAAGGAAAAGGCAGATTTAGTTTAATAACATCAATGCATATTGTAGGAATTTTCAAATTATAATCCAATATAAAGTCATACACATTTTTTATGTAATGAGTTTACATTGCAATGGATTGTTGTATTTTATAATTTTTGTGGTCAAAGAGGTTTTGAGTTATGTTTTAATTGTAACTGTGTAGAAAATACTTCAGTTTCAATTAACTGACTATTTATATATTCATGAGCAGTGATTTTTTTCATTGTCAGAATTGGTTGGATTAGAACCAATGACTAACTAGTAATGTGTATTTAAACTTGCATTTTTAATGGTACTCTGTTCTGAAAAAGTCCTACTAGTTGATGAAAGCGCTTAACATTGTTTTATTATTTTTATTCATTAAATAGTACTGTGGACCCACAATGTTGGTGCTCTTTTATTTTATTTTATCTATGGGACATTATAAGCCTCCATTTTTTTATTCTAATAGTGTCGAAAGCACTTAACATTGTTTTATTATTTTTATTCATTAAATAGTACTGTGGACTCGCAATGTTGGTGCTCTTTTATTTTATTTTATCTATGGAACATTATAAGCCTCCATTTTTTTATTCTAATAGTGTCTTTTATATCTTCCTAAAACTGTTTTCCTGATTGTGACACAGAATTAGTCGAAAACCTCAATATTGTATTCTTGTATGTCATTATAAATATGAATAATCTTATAACAATGTGTAAGTAAGACAACAAATATGTTAATGCATTAGTTTTTGTTTTCTAAGCTATCAAGTTCCGAAATTCCCTCAACATTTCTAGTAGTGCTGGCACCCTCTGCTCCAGTTTAGTTATATAAAGTAATGCATCATCTACAAACAGAACTGTTTTAATCAGTTAGCCTGACCATCTATCACCCTGAATCTGGAACACTAATTTGTGAAACCATGGATTGGATTATTGAAATGATTAACTATGACACAAGAAACCTTCAGACACAAGACCTAACTCAGTCTGGTTTCATCAAGGGGAGGCCATACCTAATAAACCTGGTGGAATTCTTTGAGAAGGTCATCAAGGCAATGAATGAAGGCAAAATGGTGCATACTGCCTACATTGACATGACTAAGACATTTGACAATACCTCACTTGGACATTGTAAACAAATTTATGGTATTAAGTATATACCCTTATATCACAACACTGAATTAGCCAAATGGCTCACTGGCAGGACTCAGAAACTTAGGATTGGAGAAAACACCTCCACAAAGAGGCTGGTCATCAGCAGAGTTCCTCAAGGTTCTGTATTGGGCCTGCTCCTCTTTGATATCTACTTCTGAGAAGTCAAGGCCAATGTCAAAAGGCTCTGGCTAACAAAGTTTGCAGATGATTTCAAACTATGAGCAGTCATAGAATCCCCCCATGACACTAGTATCTTACAAGAAGGTCTAGCATATGACAAATGACTGGTGCCAAAGGCACAACTTAAAACCCATTGCCAAGAAATGCATAATGGTACATTTCAGGAAACTGGCAACCCTGGGAAGCTACATCATCGATAAAACATCCCTAAGAATAGACCCTGGTAGTCAAGGATTTGGGAATACATGTAGACAGTAACATAGCCTTCGACCAACGTGTCTAAGGTAGTAAGGAAATACTTCTCTGGACCTAGATGCTATGGTTTACCTTTACATTGTCGATCCCAATATGGGCAAAATGACTTCCACGAAAAACCGAAGTGCGAATGTCTCCAACATCGAATTCTAAATACGAGAACGAAAAAACCTCACCCCTTTTTGACCCATGGTGTGTAGGTGTGACGCAGCCAGAAATGTCGAATGTCTAACTATTTTCGATATTTAAATTTTTTGCGGTTTTGGTTAGCTTAAATGAGTCAATTTAAGTGGCCGGTCAACAAAGTGTGATCGATATAAAGATAAACCAGATGCTATGCCTTTATTTTTAAGTTGAGTGACATGGAAGTCTTCATGCCACTGTAGTTGGCCTTCATCAGACACAGCATTGAGTATAATTCATCCTGACCAGAGACATGCACCAACTAGAACATCCTCAAAGGTTCCTTACAAAAAAGAATACAGGGCTCAAACACAATGTCCTATGCAGATCACTTCATAACCCCATCTCTGTATTCATTTTCGTGCATGCTATTGAGAGGTGATCTATACCTGGCATACAAGGCATTCTCTGATGCTGTTCTGATGGACCTTTTGCATACCCACAAAATGAACAGCATCAGAACTAACAGGGCCTAAACTTTGCTCACTACATAAATAGGACATGTTGGAGGGCCAGATATGTATCAAAGACAAATCCCATCCTCTGGAACAGGCTCCCTATCCATGTAAACCAGAGTGCTTCCTTTGCCCTATTAAAATGTAAGGGTCTATATTATGTGATCAAAGCCTTCAAACGCATCGACAAATACACAGCAAATGCTGTAAACTGCGAATGGTCATGTCCACGTTTTCCTCAGGAAAAAATTCACGTGGCCGTAAAAATAAAACAAAAACTTTAAAATACAATGCCCCCCACACCCCCCTAACTAAATATAGCAACTCCGAAACTGTCCTACATTGAAGAAAAGGGCAATTCCTGATAACTCTTCAATCACATACTATAGACCCGAAATGTAACCTAGATTAGAGGATGGGTAATCAGAAATTCATCCCTTGCCTGGATCTTTTTTCACTGATTGACAGAGGCTTTCATAAAATCATGCCATAACTAACAGACCCCATGTAATAAATTGTAGGTTATAATAGCTTGTAGGACAAATTTTGGTTGCACAGGCTGACAATGGCCCTAGTCATTGTTAACCTAGTAAAAACCTATAAACCTATGAAATAAAGGGCAAAAAGTGGGGTCTATGGACAGCTCTGAAATATCCCCTTAGAAAACTAAATCTAAACAACTAACTAGCCTTCTATTTTTCATTAGTGAATGCTGATTTAACTCTACAAAGCCACATAGGTCAATTTCTATCACATTTAGTAGCAATTTTTCCAACCTAGTTGTCAATACTCCCGTAACAAACAATAGGTTCACAAGAGATTACTAGGTTAACAGTTTGAGAGCCCTTACAAGCCTAACCAATATAACCCAATTGTACCCAATATATAGTTCCTCGGGGCAAGAGGATGGCATGGATTTGTGCCAATGCCTTGAGTGTCTTACAGATTGCATCTGTCTTTAAGGGGCATAGGCACTACCTCAGGTGTGAATCTGTGATTCCCCATCCATTGATCCAAACTGCATTTGAAGAGAGCCAGTGATTGCACCTGTCCTTAAGGGGCATAGGCACTACCTCAGGTGTGAATCTGTGATTCCCCATCCATTGATCCAAACTGCATTTGAAGAGGGCCAGTGAAGGGCTCTGCTTAATGTGAATAGGAAGCCTGTTCCAAACAAGGGACTATCATAGTTCATGCTTGAAAATGATGTTTGAGGATATAACTACATGTCCCTTTTTCTTTGTAATGACTAATATTACTGTTAATTTCCAAGTCTCGGAAAGTCATTTACCATGGAGTACCTAGTTTAACAATTTTTTTGCCAATTCTATTGGAATGCCATTATCTCTAGGTGACTTACCAGACTGTTATTTTGATTTCCTCTACACTGATAGGTACTAACAAACTTCCTTATTAATTTTGCAATACTGGTAAGTAAACCCACCAAAGGCATTCTGTATGTTCGCCATGTAACCTTCTACTGCACTTTCTCTGCTATAAAATCTCATAAAACTACTTAGATATGTTTAATAAAATAATTTGAGACTTCTTGTTAGAATTCCCATTTATGGGTTCTCACTTTCTGAATTTCACTTTTTATTTTTGCTGCCTTAAGCTTTGAGCTGGATTCTTCTTTAATGTAAGTGTGTTGTCAGAGAATTCCACTCTTATAGCTACTTCCTTACAATCACTTGGTCTTTCCAGTTATTTCCCCAATTTCTTGTTAACTTGATGGAGGGTCTCCATTTCCTTTTGATTTAGCTGGTCCCTTTTCTTCTGAAGCTTCCTAGTTGGCTGCAATAGTTCAACATATGTTTTATTCTCAGTTTTCTGTAGTCGGTTTAATTTAATGCCTGCTATTTTCTTTTTAGCTGCTCACAACCTTCTACAGTATAACCCAATTCGCATAGTATTCCATTTATTATTATTTATAATTCCTTCCCATACTAGATCTCGGATAATTTTGGTTTCTGATAATGTGACAAATCTCTAGTGTTTCCTATTTACGCTCTGCACTAGTTATAAATTAGGCCAAAGCTGCATGATATGAAATTACAAGTGATAATGGTATTGTTCTTAAGTCCTTCACCAAATATAAATGTTTCTCTGAAATATAAATTCTGTCAATTACTGGCCAGGATTATCTCAAAGAATAAAATTAATTATGTGGAGTTATTTATTGACTCAGGTACATCTCTCACTCTAAATACTTTAATGAAAACTTACAACATTTTGTCTTGGTCCTGCACTCACAACTCTTCTTTTTGTTGCAATATTTCACTCCCAACCCACTCATAGTATTCTTTAATGAAAGGAGATTATCAATTGCCTCTGTCCTTTTCTCCGGGGAACATACACATTTGCTTTTTTGATTCTTTATCTCAGCAGTGTCTGCTCAGTAACACATATCTGGCTTTTCTATTGTTCGTATTCCACCTATAAAAGGATCCATCTAGATGTCATACTACATCTCAGGCTCGTATAACTCATATTCATCCACCCCTTGAAAGCTGTCAATTCACATCTGACTCCTATAACAACTGCATGAACAGCTGGCACCATCTACAGAGTTTACTATGCAATTAGGGAATGGAAATCAAGTCTCAGGCCTTTCTTCACTACCACATGCATACATACATGCATGCATACATACATACATACATACATACATACATACATACTTTAGAGTCACTAATTCACCTACCATATATATGTGGGAGGAAACAGGAGTACCCATTGAAAATTCACAGAACACGGAGGGATGAGGAAACTCCAAACATAATGCATATTAGACAAAAAGTGAACCAGAGAATCTTTTTCTGTGAGATAACAGTGGTACTAACTAGACCATGTGTCACCCCAAGCTTGCATAACATTATTCATTAAATTTATTTCAAACTATTTTCAGTCTCTGCTGAAGAACTGATTTATCTGTTGTTAATAAAATAAATCTATTTTTCAAAAATCTCTTGTAAGCAAGATTTATATACTTACACAATTCCCATTGTATTTTTGAAGAGACTGCATCTTGGGTTCCCTGGGCAGTTGGTCTGATTTGCAAGTAGTTGGATTAATTAACGGATTTTTTACTAAACGTGTCACACATTTGAGTTTTTTTCAGTCTCTCCTGCTTTGTCATATTGAATTTTTTTTTTTTTGCTTTTAATTCTATTCCACTCTCTTGTTATCAGTACCAGAAGCTTTTCTCCATTTGAATCCTCTGAAAAAGTTATATCCCAAAGGACGATTGTCCTGTTCAAAAAATGTAAAATGAAGGAATAAGTCACCTCCCCATGCCAGCAGATGAGAACTTTTTTGTTTTCATCAATTTTTTCACTTTCCTCATCATTCCCAATCTTTCTTTCCAACTTTTGTATTATAAAAAGATAGTAGTAGTAACAATAATAACAGATAAAGACTAACCAGCCTATAATAACTATGCACAATTAAACACATCAAGTACTATAGGCAATATCTTCCCAAGACTTGCCCCCAAAACCAAGTGATATATAGTAAGTATACATACTCATAAGAGTATACATGTATGTATGTATGTATATATAGTATGCATACATACTCTAGTTTGTTTTTAAATGTTACATATATTCCAGTTTTTACTCCAAAGACAAATGCATATTCCTAAAAATTGCTTCTGATGGAATGCCAGTTTGCTTTCCTCTTCCATGCGACCTTGTGTACATATTTGTTATTTTCTGCTAAACAAAACTTAATGCGTAGATAACAGACTAAGGTCTCACAGTGCCCTAAACCTGTCCTATATAACTATTTTAGAGGTTTTTCACAGATAACTTTTAATAATCTGCACACTAAACTTTCTGCTAAATTTAATTGCTCTCATTTAACTTTAAATTTAGTTCTTTCAATTCAGATGCCTTATTTGTCTGCCCTCCTAATATTACAAGAACAATAACAATATATATATATATATGATGGTCTAGACCATTTTAGTAACTTATAGCATTTAAAATAACTCAATCTAGACCATATCAGGCTTTTGATGTAATATCTTCAGTCATGTCAAGCATTTATTTTATCATTTATAATTATTTTAAGTACTGACTAACACAAAAAGACTTTAAGCAATGAAAGAAAAACATATACATTTCAAAATCACCGGTCCTTTTTTTACATTCTAGTCCAATTTTCTTCTTAGCTTTTTCTTTATTGTACTTCATGTCTTTCCCATGAGCGGTCATCAAAAAGTACAAGTTTCCTTTCTCTTACATGATTCTCAAGACCAACAACTCAAGTCATAATAATGCAAATTTCAACTCATTTGTAATAATTTTACATGTAAAACATTACCTGCTTGTTGCATATTTTACAACTCGGTCATAGCAGTTATAACAAACATGCCTTTATCAATATGCACAAATGTCTTTAGTTTTTCTTTTTTTCTGAAAAAGAACAAAGCTCATAATAAATTTTATTAAGCCATTTCTATTCAACAACATATGGCCACTTTGCTTTTGTCTGCCTTCACTTGACATTTAAGCCATGACCATCCCAGGGTGTAGAACACAGGATTTTAACTTGACCATTCTTTTCCTTGTGATACGGATAATTAATTCCCATCACGCATGGTCCAGGCAGCCTTTACAGACAATAAAAGCATTAAGGAACATTTCTAAAGATGCTTGGAGAACCGTATGTATCCACCCAATCAGGTTTTGCCCTATTCCACCCAATCTCTTTTCAGTTCAAAAATTGCTGCTATAATGTTCACCTGGACTGATTAAAATTTACAATGAATGAAAACTCACATGTTAAAGTTTAAAAGCTAACCTTTATTATGTACTATAATTCCAAAGTTCCAAATAAAAGATAACAGTATGCTTTATTGTTAGATTAGGGATCTTCATTTTAAAGTAGTTGTCAGGCATTATGCAGACTAAAAGGTAAAATATGTAGTGTCAGACATGTATGCATTCCGTTTCAAAGAAAGACAAGATTATTAGAAAGGAAAGGTAGGCATGAAATGTGCAGAAAATACAGAAATACAGAAAGTTCTTTTCTCAAGGGAAAGATACAATTGTGCCAGCTACAGAATGGTCCTTAATGGAATGTTACATACAGATCACACCATTGCACACCTCTAAAGCAGCTTAACTGGCTAGATTTTCCCCAACTTTTACACTTCAATCAACTTACTTTATGCTCATAAAATCCTTCACTAACCAGATAAAACCCCTTCACTGCAACATCTACTTCATCCCTACTCTAGTAATAGAACCCTTCACTCCATTAATAAATTCCTTCTTGAAGTAACTAAAGTCAATAACACAGCAGGAGACTCGCTCTTCTCTAACAGCATTTCTAACATATGGAACTCCCTACCAACAAATATATCTTCCATCTCTTTACTAACTCAGTTTAAGAAAGCATTAAGAACTCGCCTCCATGCTATCTGGTTATGCTTCTGCACATGCTCTGGCTAGTTCTACTATTCCTATATTATAATCTCAAGTCATCTAGTTAAACATTTACTACTAATAAGTTAATGCATCGAGTACTATCACCTATGACTTTTACCTC